>NC_062546.1:163637962-163944687 GCF_016906955.1 Phacochoerus africanus | reverse complement strand
TCTCTGTCTGGTTTTGGAATGAGGGTGATGGTGGCATCATAGAATGTCTTTGGGAGTATTCCTTCTTCTTCAACCTTTTGAAAGAGTTTAAGGAGGATGGGCACCAATTCCTCTTTATATGTTTGATAGAATTTGCCAGTGAAGCCATCTGGTCCTGGACTTTTATTGGTAGGGAGTGATTTTATGACCTCTTCAATTTCATTTCTAGTGATTGGTCTGCTCAGTTGGTCTGTTTCTACTTGATTCAGTTTTGGCAGGCTGTAAGATTCTAGAAAATTGTCCATTTCTTCCAGATTGTCAAACTTGTTGCCATACAGTTGTTCATAGTCTTCTCTTATGGTTTTTGGTATTTCTGCTGTATCCGTTGTGATTTCTCCTTTTTCATTTCTAATTTTGGTTATTTGGGTTCTTTCTCTCCTCTTTTTAGTGAGTCTGGCCAGGGGTTTGTCAATTTTGTTCACCTTTTCAAAGAACCGGCTCTTGGTTTTATTAATTTTCTCTGTTGTTTTTTGAGTCTCCATTTTATTGATTTCTTCTTTGATCTTTATAATTTCCTTCCTTCTGCTGACTTTAGGCCTTTTTTGTTCTTCTTTTTCTAATTCATTTAGGTGGAGGGTTAAGTTGTCCATTTGGGATCTTTCTTCTTTTTTGAGAAAGGCCTGTATTGCTATAAATTTCCCTCTGAGCACTGCTTTCACAGCATCCCATAGGTTTTGAGCGGTTGTGTCTTCATTATCATTTGTTTCAAGGTGGTTTTTAATTTCCTTCTTGATTTCCTCATTGACCCATTGGTTTTTTAGTAGCATGTTGTTTAGTCTCCATGTAGTAGGTTTTTTCTCTTTCCTTTTCCCATGGTTGATCTCTAATTTCATGGCATTGTGGTCAGAGAAGATACTTGAGATAATTTCTATGCTCCTAAATTTATTGAGATTAGCTTTGTGTCCCAATATGTGGTCGATTCTTGAGAATGTTCCATGGGCATTTGAGAATAATGTGTCTTCTGCTTTTTTTGGATGTAGTGTCCTGAAGATCTCAATGAAGCTTAACTTTTCTATTGTTTCCTTTAGGATCTCTGTTGCTTTATTGGTCTTCTGTCTAGAGGATCTGTCCATTGATGTGAGGGGGGTATTAAGGTCTCCTACTATGAGTGTATTCTCATCAGTATCTCCCTTTATATCTGTTAATATTTGTTGTATGTATCTGGGTGCTCCTGTATTTGGGGCATATGTGTTGACGATAGTAACATCCTCTCCTTGGATGGATCCCTTAATCATTAAGTAGTGTCCTTCTTTGTCTTTCTTTATGTATTTTGTTTTAAAGTCTATTTTGTCTGATATGAGCATTGCGACTCCCGCTTTTCTGTCATGTCTATTGGCGTGAAATATTTTTCCCCACCCTTTCACTTTCAATCTATATGTATCTTTTTGTCCTAAGGTGAGTATCTTGTAGGCAGCATATTGAAGGTTTTTGCCTTTTTATCCACTCAGCCACTCTGTGTCTTTTGATTGGGGCATTCAGTCCATTGACATTTAAGGTGATAATTGATAGATGATTATCTATTGCCATTTGAACCTCGTGTTCCAGTTGATTCTATGGTTCTCCATTCTTCCTTTCTTTTTTTTTTTCTTTTCTTTTGATTGGATTGTCTCCTGTTATTATCTGCTTGAGTGTATTTTTTTTTTCATTTTTTGCAAATGCAATATTTGGTTTTGGCTTGTGGTTGCCCTGTTTTTTAAGTATGCTAACCCCTTCCCATAATTGTGTGTTTTAGCCTGATGGTCCTGTAAGTTCAAACACTTCATTACTTTTTTGAATTAAGAAGAGAAACATACAAACAAACCAAAAGGGTTATTTACTTCCTAACATCCCTTGCCCACATTTTATGGTTTTGATGACTCTTTTTTATTTTTTTCTTTTTAATTTTATTTTGTTTGAGGCCTGTTCATGATTAAATCTGTATGCTGGCTTATTTGAGTGACTGCTCTCTGATTGCAGTTTCCTCTGTCCTAGTTCTTCCTCCTCTTCTTTTTTTTTTCTTTTCTTTTTTCTTCCCTTTCCTTCCTTTCTTTTTGGTTTAGAGAAGCCCTTTCAGTATTTCCTTTAACCTGGGTTTTGTGTTGCTGTATTCTTTAAGTTTTTGTTTGTTGGAAAAAATTTTTATTTCCCCTTCTATTTTAAATGATATACTTGCTGGATAGAGTATTCTAGGTTGCATATTTTTCCTTTTAGCACTTTAAATATCTCTTGCCATTCCCTCTTGGCCTGTAGTGTTTCTGTAGAGAAATCGGCTGATATTCTTATGGGGGTTCCCTTGTAGGTAACATTCTGTTTTTCTCTTGCGGCCTTTAGGATCCTCTCTTTATCACTAACTTTTGCCATTTTTATTATGATGTGTCTTGGTGTGGGTCTATTTGGGTTCAGTTTGTTTGGGGCCCTCTGTGCTTCTTGTATCTTGAACCCAGCATCCTTTAGATTTGGGAAGTTTCCAGCAATAATTTCTTCAAATATATTTTCCATCCCCTTATCTTTTTCTACCCCTTCTGGAATTCCTATTATGCGTAGATTGGCCCACTTTATATTATCCCATAAGCCTCTTATATTGCTTTCTAGTTTTTTGACTTGGTTTTCTGTCTGTTGACCAGATTGAGTGATTTCCATTATTCTATCTTCCATATCACTGATTCGTTCTTCTGCATTATTCATTCTGGTTTTTACTGTCCTTAGTTCAGTTTGCATCTCTGCCAATGAATGTTCTAGTTTTTCTTGGCTCCTCCTTATATTTTCTAGTTCCTTTCTTTCTGAGGGTATCTGCATTACTGTTCATATCTTGTCTTAATTCCTTCAGTATTTTCACTATTTCTCTTTTGAACTCCAGGTCTGTCAGACTGCAGAGATCTGTTTCATTGTTGACTGTTTTGGGTGAGTTCTCCTGTTGGTTTGACTGGGGGTGGTTTCTCAGCTTCTTCATCTTGCTTGTTGTTTTCTTTCTCCTGAGGGAGTTGTACTCTCCATTATCGGGCAGTGTTTGCCTTGTCACTGCCGTGGAATATTTCCTGAGGGCTGGCGTTGTTGGTCAATCTTTTTTGAGGCAGTGTGGCTTTTCTGGAGTGTTGATGGGGCTAACAGTGTTTCTTTGAAGCAAAGGAGGACTTCCTGAGGGCAGACAGGACTGGGGGGTCCAAACCACAATGGTAGCAGATTTCCCTTGGTCATGCAGAGCTTGCTCTGGTGTTTTTAGGCTGTGGGGTTCTTGCAGGGGGTTGGTGGTGTTGGGCAGCTGTTCCTCAGGAGTGCAGCACCCCCTGGGGGCTGGAGCAGCTATCTGGGTCACTGAGAACCTAAGAGGCTCTTCCCTAGGGCAGCCCAACTCAGAAGGATGGCCTGAGAATGTAGGCAGATGTTTTCACAGTCTGGCCAAGCTTGTTGCAGCTTTTCTGGGCTGCAGGGACTCTTCTAGGGGTCTGGTGGTGCTGAGCAGCTATTCTGCGGGAGTGGGGCACCCCCTAGGTGCTTGGGCGGGTAGCAGGGCCACTGGAAACCCTAGAGGCTCCTCCCCGGGGCAACCCGACTCAGAAAGACCGTCTGAGATCTTTTCCCAGCTCAGCCGAGCTTCTTGCAGCTTTTCTGGGCTGCAGGGGGTCCTGCCTGGAGCTGGCAGTCCTATGCAGCTGATCCACTAGGGCACCCCCTGGGGGCTAGGGTGGGTAGCAGGGCCACTGGAAACCGAAGAGGCTCCTCCCCGGGGCAGCCTAACTCAGAAAAACCATCTGAGATCTTTTCCTGACTCGGCCAGGCTTGTTGCAGCTTTTCTGGGCTGTAGGGGGTCCTGCCTGGAGCTGGCAGTCCTATGCAGCTGATCCACTAGGGCACCCCCTGGGGGCTTGGGCTGGTAGCAGGGCAGTTGGAAACCGAAGAGGCTCCTCCCCAGGGCAGCCCGACTCAGAAAGACTGTCTGAGATCTTTTCCCAGCTTGGCCAACCTTGTTGCAGCTTTTCTGGGCTGCAGGGGGTCCTGCCTCATTTTGGGATTCTTATAGTATACCCCAGTTGACCTTCTTTTCAAGCACGTGTGAAACTGTCACAAAGATAAACCATTTCCCGGACCATAAAATAAGCTGCAGTATATTCCAAAGGATTGAAATCATAGAAGGCATTATTTCTGAACAAAGCAATAATGAGCAATTATCTGGAAAATCCTCCAAATATTTAAAAGATATACTTTTAAACAAAAAGAAATCTAAAGAGACATTGCCGATTTAATTAGAACAATAAACATGAAGAACTATTATCGAAATCTGTGAAGCGCACCTAAAGCCTTGCTTTAAAAAAATAAAGGTAACTAACTGTAATGTGAACTGCTTATATTAGGAAAGAAGAAAGTCTTGAAATAGGTTACCAAGGGAACACAGGTAAAGAAAAACAAATTTAACAACAAAATACACAACATAGTGGTAATTTTATCACAAAATATAAAATAAATGTTTAAGTTTATTCTGATATAAATGAATGGTTGCTTAAAGAATAAAAAGAAAGGGACAGTGTTTCCTTACAGAAGGTTTGCAAATAATATATCTAGACAATTTTGTATCCAAGGAGATAAGCTCAATACCCATCCAACTACACAACCTCACCTGAGTGTGGGCAGGACTTGATTCACTTCCAAAGAATCAAAAATTGGCAGAAGATCTAAACAGACATTTTTCCAAAGAAGACATACAGATGGCCAAAAACCGCATGAAAAGATGCTTGACATCACTAATTATTAGCGAAATGCAAATCAAAACTACTATGAGGTACCACCTCTCATCAGGCAGAATGGCTATCATCAAAAAGTGTACCAATAATAAATGTTGGAGAAATGCTGAGAAAAGGGAACCCTCTTACACTCTTGGTGGGAATGTAAATTGGTGCAACTGCTATGGAAAACAGTATGGATATTCTGCCACATGATCTAGCAATCCTGCTCTTGGGCATCTATCCAGAAAAAAAAAAAAATGCGTGACTTGAAAATATACATATACCCCAATGTTCATTGCAGCAGAATATACGATAGCCACGACATGGAAGCAGCCTAAATGTCCCTTGACAGAGGAATGGATAAAGAAGATGTGGTACATATGTGCAGTGGAATTTTACTCAATCATAAAAAATAATAAAATAATGGCATTTGCAGCAACATGGATGGACAAAGAAATTGTCATACTAAGTGAAGTAAGTTAGAGACTAACACCATATGATATCATTTATATGTGAAATCTAAAAAAAGTATACAAATGAACTTATTTGCAGAACAGAAACAGACTCACAGACTTTGAAAAACTTATGATTACCAAAGGGGAAAGGTTGGGGGGAGAGAGGAGTGGACTAGGGTTTTGGGATGGAAATGTTCTAAAATTAGGTTGAGATGATCATTGTACAATTCTAAATATAATAAAATTCATTGAATTATTAATTAAAAATATAGAAAGAGTATGGAGAAGGAAATGATAGTAACTTAAGGGTAAACGGACCTGACAGATGCACATTAAAACTACCTTAACCTATGTGATAAAGGGTAAGGTGATACTATGTTAATATTTTTTTACCCCTCTTACATTTTATTATGAGAAGGACACTTTCCCTCTGTGATCTTCTCCAAAACCTATAATCCCTTTCTAAACTTAAAAAGAAGAAATACAAACTGAGATTTATTTTACAAAATAAAAGACTAAACTGTCTTCAATACAGTCAATATCATGGAAAACAAGGAAAGACCAAGAAACTGTCACAGATCTGAGGCGACTGAGATGTGACTAAATGCAATATGATATCTTGGATTCGATCCTGGAGAAATGACATTACTTGTGAAATCCACTGGTGAAATCCAAAACTGTTTGTTCTTTAGTTAATAGTAACGAACTTGTGTTGATCTCAGTTTTGACAAATGTACCAAAATGATATAAGACTTTAACATGAGAGGAAGCTGAATCAAGAGTGTAGAGAAGAGTCTATACTGTCTTTGTGACTTTTCTGTAAATCTTAGTTTTTTAAAATAATACTTTTTTAAAAAAAGAAAGGCATTTTGGGGTTTATTACCATAAGACACAGGTCACTAGGCCAAAGAATATTATCAGAGATAATAAGCTCATTTCTTATTTATAAAGGAGACATTTAATCCATAATATAGATTATAACAATCCTGTGTCCTTGCAGTTAATAATAGTGTTTAAAATACCTACAGCAAAACTTGTTAGAACTGAAATAAGAAACAAATTCACAATTGTATTCAAATATTATCTTAATAGTTGATAAAACAAGTAGATAAACGTTATCAAGATATAGAAGACTTTGGAAGTTCCCATGGGGGGGCAGTAGAAATGAATCCCACTAGTATCTATGAGGATGCAGGTTCAATCCCTGGCCTTGCTCAGTGGGTTGGGGATCTGCCATTGCTATGAGATGGGTGTAGGTTACAGACGCAGCTCGGATCCTGTGTTGTTGTGGCTGTGATCTTTGTGGACAGATGCAGCTCTGATCTGACCCCTAGCCTGGGAACTTCCATATGCCAGGGTGTGGCCCTAAAAAGCAAAAAAAAAAAAAAAAAAGAATCTGAAGAGGAATCGATATATATATCTGTATAACTGATTTTTTTTTTTGCTGTATGCCTGAAACTAACACAACTTCTTTTTTTGCTTTTTACTTTTTTTTGATTTTTAAATGTCTTTATAAGTCAACTATACCCCAATAAAATATAAAACAATAAGTTTGAGGGTCATGTCAAAAGAAGTACATTCTAGGTAAAGACTGAGAGAGTAAATTAATAATTTAGCTTTGCCAAAACCAAATCATAATGTTATTGTTTTTTCCTAAACAATTTTTCCTTAATGTAAAAATATAAATAAATAAAATTTTTAAAAATAAAGCTAGAAGAAAACATTTGAATTATTTTCTCTTCTCTCAATAGACTATGGAATTGCAAAATAGTTGACATAGGAAGAAACAACCAAAATGTATACAAACAACAATTTTAGGATAAAAGTACACTAAGGTTATATCAGGTGTAATAAATTATAATAATGTTTAATACATTTTGTTTTTCATTAATGGTTAAGTTTTTTTCCCAGCTTTTAAAAAGTGTATAATTTGGTTTTAATTTATTTTTTACTTTAAATAGTCACTTGTTAGTTAATTTTGTCCATAATTTCTTACAATTGCTCTTAAAAAGAGTTTCCCAAATTATATAATTTTATGGTCCCATATATCTAGATTTTAATGGAAAGAAGGATGAATTATTGAACACTTAGGCAAAAAGAGAGTCAATTATTACTAGAACTATAAAAATTAGTGCCTAATGAAAAATAACACCTATATTTGGGTATTGTCCTTGTGAAATATCACCTACATGGATAAGTGAAATTCATCAAATTCTTGTAAAGTTATGTAGCAAACATATTTAAGATGTGGCTCCATAGTTGTAGAATAGAGTGTATTTATAATAAGCACACATGGATATGGTTATAATGAAACCTATATGTTACAACAATTTTCTCACAACCATGCATTAGAAATTTTGAAAGAAGTTTCAATCCCAGGGATTCAGGGCTTGAACCACAGCAGTGCCACAGCAGTGATCTGAGCCACAGCAGTACTCTAAGCCACAGCAGTACAAGGCCAGATCCTTAACTCCCTGAACCACCAGGGAACTCTTCTTCACTGCTTTGTTTGCCCTCAAAATTCCTCCTTAACTGAAAATACATTTTATCTTTTTTCTTATGTATTATCTGTCTCTCATTGTTCTATATATATATATGGTCCTGTACAAAGACAGTGACTAATTGACTTTTTTGAATGTTGTTGGATTCGGTTGGCTAAGATTTTGTTGAGAATTTTTGCATCTATATTCATCAATGATATTGGGTGATAGTTTTCTTTTTTGGTGGTATCTCTGTCTGGTTTTGGAATGAGGGTGATGGTGGCATCATAGAATGTCTTTGGGAGTATTCCTTCTTCTTCAACCTTTTGAAAGAGTTTAAGGAGGATGGGCACCAGTTCCTCTTTATATGTTTGATAGAATTTGCCAGTGAAGCCATCTGGTCCTGGACTTTTACTTGTAGGGAGTGTTTTTATGACCTCTTCAATTTCATTTCTAGTGATTGGTCTGTTCAGTTGGTCTGTTTCTTCTTGATTCAGTTTTGGCAGGCTGTAAGATTCTAGAAAATTACCCATTTCTTCCATATTGTCAAATTTGTTGGCATATAGTTGGTCATAGTTGAACAGACTATTTCTATCATTGCAGAAAGTTACATTGGAGAGTGCTATTCTATCTATCATGTAAGCTTCAAGAGATGAAATCTTTCTGATTATTTCAATCTCATATGTAGAGTCTAGAAGAGTTCCATGTATACAGAAAGTATTCCATTAGTACTTGCTGAATAGATTGTTATGTAAATCTAGCACACTTTAGCTTCCTCCAAGAACAAGAAACTGAGCTATTTTGCAAATGAACAAACAGCAAAAGAACACAAGAACAAAGTAAGATATTAATGATACTGCAAATCCTAGGTAAGCATTTAAACTTCAGAGTATTAATTTTGCCTTCTTTTACTCTTTCACTCTTTTTTTTTTCTAAGACATAGGCAAGAAAACAGGAAGCAATTATAAAAAAATTTCTCTGTTATATTCCCTTAAAGATATAAGAAGATGCTGTATTCATAAAAATGGAGAAAGCACTTATGGAGAAAAATCCATTTAAGATAAAGAGTAATTACATGTAAATGGAAAACTTGATTGGTAAATGCAATCCTTGATTGAAGCAGTAAACAGTATACTGATTAGTACAGAAAACTAAAGAACAAAAGTAGAACATACTAGTTGCTAGGACTCAAAAAAAGAAAAAAAATACTGGAAGTTGAATAAGTGAAGAACTTTTCCAGGAGTTTCTGTAATAAGCAGACAAATAATGGAATGGAACAGGTGATAATTTAAAATATTAAATGGCAATAAAAAGAGTGTCTTGAGAAGAAAGATGTGAGTCTTCAGGTAGAGTTCTAGGTAGGAATTAATATTAAAGGAGATAAGGTATTAAAAAAAAACACCTGAATTTCAAAGAAAGATGTAAATAATATCTAAAGATTTGTAAGGGAGAAATACTATTCCCTTCTTCCATTCTAGGTTCTTTGCCTAGCCTAATAATTAACCTGACATAAGACAGTTTAACAGGAGGGGGAAAACACATTTAATTTTGAATATACAGGAATGATAAAGATATAGGACTTTTGGACAGTCTGAGGCAGTTGAGGTATATATATAATCCTGAGTTAAGGTGCATGGGGCTGGGGTCTGGAACTAAAAGGAGAGAAAAACATTTCACAAGAAATAAAGAAGAGCAAATCTTTGGTAGACAGATGTTTATCATTCCCTGGAGAGAAGTCTTTCTAATGTAAATGTTATTTTTGGTAATAGCTCTCTTTCCTGGTACAGGTTCTCTATCTAAATTTCTTTTAGGCAGTTAAGAGGGACATAATAAGCTCTTCCTGAGTCTGCTGGGTCTTGATTGTTTCCTGCTCAAAATAACTCACAAGCCAAAGTGGCACATACTAAGGAGGCCCGCCCTGAATTCCATTAGCTTATACCTGTGAACTCTAAGCCAACATACCCAAGAATGACTTTTTATAGAAAGAAATTTGTGACTTTTGCTACAGTAAATAAATGATATAGAGAATTATCAGTAAATAAATAGATATAGAGAACTATCTAGAGAGGTTTCCTTTTTGGTGGGAAGGGTATCAAAGAGGTGGATGGTGAGAGTTATGAAAAGAGATTCTATATTCCTCCTATTACATTAATTTACAAGAACAATATAAAATGATCTTTGGGTTCTACCCAGTCTGAGGCTTCTAGACAGAATGAGTTGTCTCGTCTCTTAAGGATTCAAGGAGGATCATCAATCAGTGGGAGTAACATGGATTCCTGCCTTACTGGAGTGTTAAGGACTGGGTAGATATGTAGCCATGTCTCTGATTTCTGTCTGATTTCTAATTGTTCAAGAAGAATAAGTAAATTAAGCCCCTTGATCCTTTTATAAAAAAAAATCCTCCTAAAATTTTTTTCAGAACTGGTTTTGATGTTTCTTTCCACTCAACTTTAGTATACAAATATTTGGTATATATAACAAGACTGATTACCATCATAGTTGATGGATTGTGGTATTAGGCCCTATAGGTAGTTTCAGATAATGAATTTATGAATGCATATTACCTTATAACCTTCAGGGCATCTGGATAGAAAGATCAATTGTTTTATATCCTAATTAGACAATAGACAAGAAAAAGATAAGATAAATAAACCAAAAAAAAAAAAAACCAACCAACCAAAAACCCACAAATTCTCTTACCGCCACTTTTATAATTTAAAGAAAATATAATATTAATCTTTAAGAAGGAGTCCAGAGACAGGGCAATTAATTTGATGACTGAACTCTTATCATGGATCCATGATTTTTCTGTCCTGCCATTGTCAGCTTTATCCTCAGGCTCCCCCCTCTTAGATGCTGCAACTTCAGGCATCATTGACTGACACAAAAGCACCCACTGAGGGGAAAGAGACTACTTTCCTTTATGTGCCCCTTTTTGTGAGTCTGGAAAACTTTTCCAAAAGCACCCAGCAAGAGTCTTCTTTTAGCTAATCGATTAGAATTACTTCGCTTTCTAATTGCTAAAGCTATCATTAGCTAGAGGAATGTAAAATGGCCAAGACTGACTTTCACCTCTTAACTGGAAAGAGTTTTCTTTAAAAGTCTGCAGATTAGATAGTTATTGGGGGTGGAGCAAGATGGCAGAGGAGTAAGATGTCTCACTCACCTTCCACAAACACATCAAAAAAAAAAAACACATCTACATGTAAAACGCCTCGCACAGAACAGCAACCAAATGCTGGCAGAAGAACTTAAGCCTCCAGAAAGGGCAAGAAACCCTTGACATAACTGGGTAGAACAAAAGAAAAAAAGAGATAGACAAAGAGAAAAGGAATCAGGACAGGATTAGCATTCCTGAAAGGGAGCTGTGAAGGAGAAAAGGAACCCACATCCTGGGAAGCCACCTAACTGACAGAAAGATCAGCCAAGATGGAGGGACCTCAGAGTTTCCAAGAAAAGTGCACCAGCTGGACTGAGGAGGGCAAAGCAGAGTGAGAGCCACACAGATCATCTAAACCACCGGCCCGGACACAGCCTGAGACGCTCCACAGCCTGAGATACTCAGATGGGGACTGAGCACTGAGACTTAGGGTCTGGAGGTCAGTCTTTGGGAGAGAACTCGGGCTGGGTGTGTGGGGACAGTCTAAGGAGCTAAGGAGAAGTGCACATGGGTGAGAGAGCAGTGTGCTACAGGCTCCAGGAGGAGGTCCAGACCCACTGGAGAGGCAAGGTGCCATTGTTGGGGATGGTGAAAGGAGGAGGGGCAGAATGCCATAGGAAACTCCCTGCACCTGACCATGCATGTGCACCCACAGGCTCTCAGAGGGTGGAGTGGCTCTGGTGCAGGCTCCAGGCAGTGAGAAACCTCTTGCTCCTTTACAGGAGACTGGGCATTTCTTGTGTAGGCTACCAGTGGCCAGGGACCTCTTATGTTAGCTAAGGGTATCAGGGGGTTATGTGTGATGTGGTGCCTCTTGAATGTTCTACAGGCTGCAGGGACAGACTGCAGCAGTTGTCTTGGAGGCAAGAGGGAGGTGTGACTTGCCACCACTGGGGGCCTGTGAGTGGGCTCCACCTGCAGCCCCAGCCACCTCAGGGGTTGGCAAAAAAGAAAAAAAGAAGGCATTGCAACCAAGCACCATATACTGTTGCTCTCACTCCCCTAGTAACACACCCACCCTTCAGCTGCCACTGCCAAATGTTCTGGGCAACACCTAGACACTTGGTCACTGTCCCTTCCAAGACCCTATAACTAGTAGCACCTGGGGCAGCACCTCCTGGATGGGCTAAGTGGGACAGGGTGCTTCTTGTATGGTCTGTAGGTGGTGGGGGGAAACCACTGCAGTTATCTCTGACTCCAGAAGTGGGCATGGCCCACTGCCACTGGGGATGCCTGAACAAAAATCACTTGCAGACCCAACCACCTCAGAGGGCATCACAGAGAAGGACACTGAGACAGAACACCACCTGTTGTTGCTCTTGCTCCCCTGGGAGCACACCCACCCTACTGCTGCCACTGCCAAACACACTGGTCAGTGCCCAGATGCTTGATCACTGTCCCTTTCCAGGAACCCAGGACCTCCTATGTGGGCTAAGTGCTTCATTAATAGTCTACAAGTGATGGGGGCAAAACACCACAGGCATCACTGACTCCAGAGATGGTCATGGCCTGCTCCAATGAGGGGTCCCTGAACAGGCACCACCTGCAGTTCCAATCACCTCAGAGGAGGGCATTGCAATTGAACACTAGCTGTTGTTGCTCTCACTCCCCTGGGAACTCACAAACCCTGCTTATGCTACTGCCAAATGCTCTGGACACTTTGTAGATCTGCCAACAGCTCATTATGACTTGCCAGGGCCCTGCAACTAGGAGTAGCCTATGCCACCTTCCTGCAGGTCCTTGCTGCTATTGAGAGCTCAGCAAACAGGCACTGACTGCTGGCCCTACCAATTGCCTCCCTCTCCCTGAACACACACTGTTTATCCAGGGGATAACAGCCTACTCACACCAAAGAAAGAGACAGCAAATATTCAAATTCCCACACCAAAAATAAATAGTAACCCCCCTCAAAAATACAAAGGGGTGCTCTTGCATAGAGGTAGCCTTGCAGGACTAGAGTTTGGCTTCCCTAAACTCACAGAAAAAGAAAAACATAAGCAAGATGAAGAAGCTTAGAAACCATTCCCAGTTAAAGCAATAGGAGAAGTCACCTAAAGCAGTCAATGAAACAGAACTCTGCAGTCTCACAGACATTGAGTTTAAAAGAAAGACAGTGAAAATACTAAAGGAATTTAGGCTGAATATCAAGGAATTAAGAGAGGATATGAACAGTAATGCAGATTCCTTTAGAACAGAACCAGAAAATACAAGGATGAGCCAAGAAAAATTAGAAAATTCATTTGCAGAGATGCAAACTGAGCTGAAGTCACTAAAGAGCAGAATGAATAGTGCAGAGGAATGAATTAGTGAATTGGAAGATAGAATAATGGAATATACCCAGCAGACAGAAAACCAAAGGAACAAACATGAAATCCATACAAAAGAACTGTGCAATAATACAGACCAGGCCACTCTATGAATAATAAGAATTCCAGAAGGAGAAAAAAAAAAGAAAGAAAAGGGTTGAAGATATATTTGAAGAAATTATGGCTGAAAACTTTCCAAATCTCAAGGAAACTGATATCAAGATACAGGAAGCACAGAGAGCCCCAAACAAGTTGAACCCAAATAGGACCACACCAAGACATATTATAATAAAAATGGCAAAATTAAAGATAAAGAGAGGATTCTAAGGGCAGCAAGAGAAAAGCAAAGCATTAATTATAAGGGAACCCCCATAAGGCTATCAGCTGATTTCTCTACATAAACACTACAGGCCAGAGGGAGTGGCAAGATATATTTAAAGTGCTGAAAGGAAAAAATGTGTAACCTAGAATACTCTATCCAGCAAGAATATCATTTAAAATAGAGGGAAGACAAAGAATTTCTCCAACATACAAAAGCTAAAAGAGTACAGCAATACTAAACCTATTCTAAAAGAAATTCTGAAAGGGCTTCTCTAAATTAAAAAAAAAAAGTAAGAAGAATTAGGATGGAGGAAGCCACAATTGGAAAGCAGTCACTTAAATAAGCCAGCATACAGATCTAAACATGAAGATGTTAAAAAATATATAAGACTGCAAAATCATACAATGTAGGGAAGGAAAGTAAGAAAATATAGATTTTTTGTTATTTTAATAATGTGTTTGAGCCTATATGACTATCAGGCTAAAGCAAGCATGTATGGGAAGGGGTTAACATACTTAAAAAACAGGGCAACCACAAATCAAAGCCAAACATTACTTTCATAAAACCTGAAAAGAAAAATACTCAAGCATAAAATAAATGGAAATAATCCAACCGAAAGAAAAGAAAAGTAACATAAAATCAACTGGAAAACAAGGTTTAAAATGGCAATAAATACATAGCTATCCATAATCACCTTAAATGTCAATGGACTGCATTCTCCAATCAAAAGACACAGAGTGGCAGATTGGCTAAAAAAGAAAAAACCTTCAATCTGCTGTCTACAAGAAACTCACCTTAGGGTAAAGGACACATACAGATTGAAAGTGAGGGGATGGGAAAAGATATTTCCTGCCAGTGGACAAGACAGGAAAGTGGGAGTTTCAATACTCACATCAGGCAAAATGGACTTTAAAATGAAGGCCATAAAGAAAGACAAAGAAGGACACAAATTAATGGTAAAAGGAACCATTGAAGAAGAAGATATTACAATCATCAATATATATGCCATAATATAGGAGCATCCAGATACCTACAACAAATACTAACGGACACAAAGGGAGAAACTGATGGGAATACAATCATAGTAGGAGACTTTAACAACCCACTCACATCAATGGACAGGTCCTCTAGACAGAAAATCAATAAGGCAACAGAGATCCTAAAGGACACAATAGAAAAGTTAGACTTAATTGACATTTTTGAGACATTACATCCAAAAAAATCAGAATATACATTCTTCTCAAGTTCACATGGAACATTCTCATGGATCCATCACATACTGGAGCACAAAGCTAATCTCAACAAATTTAGGAGTATAGAAATTATTTCAAGTATCTTCTCTTACCACAATGGCATCAAACTAGAAATCAACCACAGGAAAAGAAATGAGAAAAAACTGACGACGTGGAGACTAAACAACCTACTACTAAAAAATTAATGGGTCAATGAGGAAATCAAGAAGAGAATTAAAAAATACCTTGAGAGAAATGATAATTAAGACAAAACCACTCAAAATCTATGGGATTCTGCAAAAGCAGGGCTCAGAGGGAAATTCATAGCAATACAGGCTTTCCTCAAAAAAGAAGAAAAATCACAAATTGACAACTTAAACCACCACTTAAATGAGTTAGAAAAAGAACAAACAAAACCTAAAGTCAGCAGAAGGAAGGAAATCATAAAGATCAGAGAGGAAATCAATAAAATAGAGATGCAAAAAACAATAGAAAAAATCAGTAAAAGCAAGAGCTGGTTAATTGACAAACCTCCAGCCAGACTCACCAAGAAGAGGAGAGAAAGAAACCCAAATAAATGAAATAAGAAATTAAAAAGGAGAAGTCACAACAGATACTACAAAAATACAAAAAAAATATGAGGGAATACTATGAACAATTGTATGCCAACAAGTTTGATAACTTAGAAGACATGGAAAACTTTATAGAGACTTACAGCCTGCCAAAACTGAATCAAGAAGAAATAGATCAACTGAACAGACCAATAACTAGAAATGAATTTGAATATGTCATAAAAACGCTCCCTACAAATAAAAGTCCAGGACCAGATCGCTTCATTCTGCCAAACATAGAAAGAGGAGATTATGCCCATCCTCCTTAAACTTTTTCAAAATGTTGAAGAAGAAGGAACACTCCCAAAGAAATTCTATGGTGCCACCATCACCCTAATTCCAAAACCAAAGATACCAACAAAAAAGAAAACTATAGGCCAATATCTTTGATGAATATAGACGCAAAAATTCTCAACAAAAGTTTAGCCAACCGAATCCAACAAAATACAAAAAAGATCATACACCAAGACCAAGTGGGATTCATCCCAGGTGCACAAGGATGGTTCAACATACACAAATCAGTCAACATCATAAACCATATTAACAATAGAAAAGTCAAAAACCACATGATCATCTCAATAGATAAAGACAAAGCATTTGAAAAATCCCAACATCCATTCACAATAAAAGCTCTTACCAAAGTGGGTATAGAGTCAACATTCCTGAATATGATCAAAGCCATTTATGACAAACCCACAGCAAATATAATACTCAGTGGAGAAAAACCGAAAGCCTTCCAACTAAAATCTGGAACAAGATAAGGATGCCCACTCTCATCACTGTTATTCAACATAGTATTGGAAGTACTAACCACAGCAATCAGACAAACAAAAGAAATAAAAGGCATCCAAATATGAAGAGAAGAGGTAAAATTGTCACTCTATGCAGATGACATGATACTCTATATAGAAAACGCTAAGGACTCAACCCAAAAACTACTTGAACTGAACAACAAATTCAGCAAAGTAGCAGGATATAAGATTAACATTCAGAAATCAGTCACATTTCTGTATACTAACATTGAAATATTAGAAAAGGAATCCAAAAATACAATACCTTTTAAAATTACACCCCAAAAAATCAAATACCTGGTACTACATCTTACCAAGGAGGTAAAGGACTTATATGCTGAGAACTATAAAACATTAATCAAGGAAATTAAAGAAGATGTAAAGAAATGGAAAGATATTCCATGCCCCAGGGTTGGAAAAAATCAATATTGTAAAAATGGCCATACTACCCAAAGCAATCTACACAGTCAATGCAATCCCTATCAAATTACCCATGACATTTTTCACAGAACTACAACAAACAATGCAAAAATTTATACGGAACCACCAAATACCCAGAATTGCCAAAGCAATCCCAAGGAACAAACACCAAGCAGGAGGCATAACTCTCCCAGACTTCAAGAAATATTACAAACCACAGTCATTAAGACAGCGTGGTAGTGGTGTCAAAACAGACATACAGACCAATGGAACAGAATAGAGAACCCAGAAATAAACATATACACCTCTTGTCAATTAATCTTTCACAAAGGAAGCAAGAATATAAAATGGGAAAAAACAGTCTTTTTAGCAAGTGGTGCTGGGAAAACTGGACAGCCACATGTAAATCAATGAAACTGGAACACACCCTCACACCATGCACAAAAGTGATCTCAAAATGGTAAAACTTAAATGTAAGGCAAGACACCATTAAACTCCTGGAAGAGAACATAGGCAAAACATTCTCTGATATCAACCTTACAAATGTTTTCTCAGGTCAGCTTCCCAAAGCAACAGACATAAAAGCAAAAATAAACCAATAGGTCCTAATCAAACTGACAAGTTTTTGCACATCAAGGAAACTATAAAAAAAACAAAAGACAACTTACAGAATCAGAGAAAATAATTTCAAACGACGCAACTGACAAGGGCTTAATTTTTAAAATTTACAAACTTCTAAAGCTCAACAGCAAAAAAGCCAACAACCCGATGGAAAAATGGGCAAAAGGCCTGAATAGACATTTCTCCAAGGAAGATGTACAGATAGCCAACAAGCACATGAAAAAAATGCAAATCAAAAGTACCATGAGATACCACATCATAACAGTCAGAATGGCCATCATTAATAAGTCCACAATAACAAATGCTGGAGAAGATATGGAGAAGAGGGAACCCTCCTTCACTGTTGGTGGGAATGTAAGTTGGTACAACTACTATAGAAAACAGTATGGAGGTACCTTAGAAAACTATACATAGAATTACCATATGACCAGCAATCCCACTCTCAGGCATATATCCAGACAAAATTTTCTTTGAAAAAGACGCATGCACCCACATGTTCATTGTAGCCCTATTCACAATAGCCAAGACATAGGAACAATCCAAATATCCATCAACAGATGAATGGATTAAGAAGATGCGGTATGTGTACACATTGGAATACTACTCAGCCATAGAAATGAACAAAATAATGCCATTTGTAGCAACCCAGATGGAACCTGAGACTCTCATATTAAGTGAAGTAAGTCAGAAACAGAAAGACAAAAACCATATGATATTATTTATATCTAGAATCTAATATATGGCCCAAATGAACCTTTCCACAGAAAAGAAAATCATGGACTTCGAGAACAGACTTGTGGTTGCCAGTGGGGAGGGGGAGAGAGTGGGATAGATTGGGAACTAGGGATTAATAGATGCAGACTATTGCCTTTGGAATGGATAGGCAATGAGATCCTGCTGTGTAGTACTGGGACCTACATCTGGTCACTTATGACAAAGCAAGATAATGTGAGAAAAAAAAATCTACATGTATGTGTAACTGGGTCACAATGCTCTACAGGAGAAAATTGGGCAGAACACTGTCAACAAGCTATAATGAAAAAAATACAAAAGTCTGCAGTTTAATTAAAGAAAGAAAAGGGAAGTCAGTGTTGAATATGCAACTAACAGTGTTCCTACTGTTATACACTTATACTACCAAAACCCTGAAACTAGTTTACAATAATAAGCAGTCTCCATAGCAAAAAGCTGCCTAGGCCAGTGGAGCATCCTGCAAATCTGTTGTATTTTTGCATAGTAACTGCTGGCCTGGTTTCACCTCTGCTAGTGGGGTGATGATAAACAATAGAGAGGCTATAGTTGTTTGGCCTTCTCTGAGTATAACAACATATGGCAGGAGCACCACATGGCTTAGAGTACAGGAAATGCTATGTATAGCCTCAGGTAAAAAGACAGATAGTAAAACCAGGAGCCCATGGGTCTCTGGAGTTGAAGTGGTCTCTGCTTTTTCATGACAAATGATACCATACAGTGCAAGACCATTCATAGCTCCTGAGAGTTAAGCGCACTAGATTGCAATAGTAAATTTTGAAATTGAAATGGATAGATGGTTGGAGAGAAGTTAATTTCCAGAGGATCATTCTCCCAGCAAAATAAGGCTTAAATTGTATAGGAGAGAAATTAGAGTGAAGGTTTTTCTTGTTAGATGATCAAGTCAATAAAATTATTGACTGAAAGATCATGTATTGTTGATGAAGAATTAATCAGTTGATCTAAGAAAGAAATGGAAAATGTTATTCAAGCCAAATTTGAGGATTTTAACTGGGGAAGAGCATCTCAGAATGCTTTATCTGTTAGAAATCAAGGCACAGTTATATAAGTGTTTCAAGACAAAGGGCTGTACAATGAAGTACTATTGACTGTTTATATAATCCAGATCTAAGAGTCATTGAGGTAGATCATGTAGTCTCTTTCAAGATCAAGAAGGAATGCTGTCTTTTAAAGAGTTGTCTTGTTGATGCTAGGAGAAAGTTGCTCTTTATGGTTGAGTAGGTATACCTGCAGGTGGGGGAGGTTTGGTAAGGCGTAATGCAGATATACAATCAGTGAGGGGAGAATGGGGGCCAAAGGGCAGAGATTTTTTAATTTAAATTTCTCTTACCTTGCCATAAAAATATGCCTTTTATTTCACTATACGCACATGTGTTGTGTGTATGCATCTATGCTTTTTGTTGTTTGTATGCATCTATGTATGTCTGTATGTATCTATGTGTAGTTTTATTTCACTTTACATGTGTGTATGCATCTATATTTGTATATATATATGCATGTGTACTTATACATATATCTTTCTGTGAGTCAAAGAGCAGTTCATGGTTATGAAGTCCTTCAGCTTTGTGTCTATAAACCCTAGCATAGTTCTGTAGCTGCAGGCTTAGTTAATAATATGCTCCAGTGTATAAAACCAGCACCTGTCATCCTATCATGAAAGTATTCACCTGTAGTCATCTCATGCATCATTTTATACATTTAGTACAAAGAAAAATATATGATTTATTTGAAGACATTGTGAACTATAAAACTTTAAAATTAAAAAAAATGCCAAAACACTTTTTAGAAAAAAAAATAGTTGAATTTAGCAGTATAATATGAAATAACAGGTCTTACCAATTTAGATGACAAAAGACTAAATCATTGGGAATTTTTGCTTGCCTTCAAAAACAATTCAGGTAATGTTGTACATATCTGACATTATAGAGTAAGATAAAAGAATTTTTGAAATTTAATTGTATAATATTCATTAATGTCTGTCAGGGGGGAAGAAAATTTTCTTTACCCTTCTAGGTTCTTCTGTCTGGACTAAAAATTAAATTCATATGAGACAGATTAACAGGAGAAAATCGAACTTGTTTAATAACATGTACACATTGGGACGATCCAGGATTTCTAAGTAACTCGAGAAAATGGCTGAAACCCTCACCTTAAATATCATCTTCAGCTGAAAACAAAAGAGGATGTTGTGGGGTAGTGGTTTAGGACTTACAAAGGGAAAAAAGGCAAACACATGGAGATGGAAAAGCACATGCTTTGAAAAAAGAAATGTTTCCTGGGCCTTGATGAGACTTTGGGACACAGAGTGGACTCTGATTTCTAGGCTCTGCCCAGAGTTTCCCCCACCACCTACTCCTTACTCTTTGCTGGTATCTCTGATGATAGCTTTATTCTGGGAACAGGGCCTCTATTTAAATTCTTTTTTGCAGTTTGGGGTCAAGGCAAAGTTTCTTCCTTGGTCTTTTGGGTTTTAATTTTCTTCAGTGTCACGAGGCATGTTTTTCCAATCTTCCCACTTGATCATCCACTGTCATGAGACATGCTTTTCCAATCTTCTTGCTTGATTATCCACCCATAGCCCCTCCTCATGTGATCTCATCAAAAGAGTAAAATAAAAGCAGTGTGGTTTCTTGAAGCAGGGCTCTTGGTCCTAGAAACCTTGATTCCCCCGGGTTCCCACCTTTACTATCTCTGTGTTTTGTTTTGCGTTGGCATTTTGTTTTGTGTTGGCTCTTTCCATAAGTCCTCCAGCACCTGTTCTTCAGCCCCATCCTGCTGAGCTGGCCTCGGCAAGTGGCGGCCAACGTGGGGCGGGCAAACAGGCAGGTATGAAGAACCAAGGACCGCAAATACAGTGGGAATTTTTATTCATTGTAAGTGCTGTGGAGCCCTGAGAAGAAGGGAGGAATTTTGCGTGGCCACACTGAAGAAATCCTGCGGATACGTTCCCTCTCTCAGGTATTTACAGGGTAAAATGGGAAATAAGATAATTGCAGGAAACTATAGTCCTTACATTTGTTAGGACAACTCCTTAAAAAAGGGGGTCCAAAAGTAAGTGAAAGTAAGCTTTTTGAACTTTTTCAGACTATTGAGAAACAATTGTGACTGGTTTCTTACATTATAAACATTAGATTTAAAGATATGGGAATGGTAGGTACAGAACTTAAGATATTGCATGATGAGGGTGTTTCAATTCTCGTGTCTATTTGGAATACTTGGAGCTTAATTAAATCAGTTTTAGAACCTCCACAAACCATGGAGGACTTAGAGGAGGAAGAAGAAGGGGAGTTTACACCTTTGTTGGAAGAACCTAAATATGCTCTCCCTGAACAAAATTATCATAGAGAATATTTGGCTCCTGAGCCTTCAGCTCCAATTGTCGATCCTGATATTCTTCAATCGCCTCCTATTAGGAGTAAGGTAATGAGGACTCATCAAGCCTCTACTTCTAGGGTTTCAAAGAAAATGAGCATTATCCCTGAACATCATCTATCATCCATTCAACAGGGGATATTACAGGCTTGAAGGGAAGGAGATTTGGATGCCATAGATTTAGCCTTTCCAATAACTGTCAGGGAGACAGCGGCTCCAGGCATTGATCCTGCCAACCCTGATGGAGTTTATGAGTTCATTCATGAGCCCTTTCCTTTTAAAATTCTTAAAGAATTAAAACAGGCTGTTCAAAACTATGGTGTTAATTCTCCCTTTACAAAAGGAATCATACAGGGAGTAGCTGAAGGAAATCGTATGATTCCTGCTGATTGGCATAACTTAACCCATGCTGTGCTATCACCTAGTGAATATTTACAATTTAAGTCTTGGTGGCAAGATCATGCCTAAATTACTGCTAATCATAATCAGGCTCGAAATTTTCCAATTACAGCGGAACGATTGTTAGGGATTGGTCTTTGGAATAATCCTCAAGATCAAATGAGAATGAATGATTTGGCTATTGAACAGATTAGACAATGTTGCTTAACGGCATGGGATCAAATTGAATCTAAGGGTCAAATAAATACTTCTTTTCAAAAGATCCTACAAGGCCCAAAGGAACCTTATACTGAATTTCTAGCTCATTTACAAGATGCATTAAAATGACAAATTACTAACTCTGAGGTGTCTGATACTATTTTTCAATTGTTAGCATGTGAAAAAGCAAATACTGATTGCAGAAAAGCCATGGATTTTTAAAAGGAAAAGCTAACATAGCTGAATATATTAAAGCCTGTCCGGGAGTGGGGACGGAGTCCTTTAAGGCCTCAATGTTAGCCCAAGCAGTGGCTAATTTAAAGAAAGCCTCTCACTCCAAATAATTACAGGCTGGAGTTTCACTTACCGGCAGGTGAAACCAGTTAATATGGGGATGCCTGACAGGACTTTATGTACCTTCAAGAGAATGAAAAATCAAATTCATTGGAATGTATGCAGGGCTACGGAGGGGGTCATACTGCTTAATGGTTCCTATGGAACTATGGGATTCGTCCCCTAAGGGGAAGCTGATTCCTGTCTGTATGGGCCATCAACCTCTGTGTTCTGTTAATGAATTACTCTTTTGGACAGTCTCCAGCCAATCAGGCCAACAAGAATAAAGAAAATATATATATACATAAAGACTTTGAAACTGCTCAAATCAAAGCTGGGGAAGATGAAAGGAATGATGCTATAAATGCCAGAGGCAAATTAAAAGAGATAGAACAAGATTCCCCACAGGGTGTCAGGTGGTTTCTATGAGTGATCCCAGTTGGTCTGTTGATGAGGGAGATAACCACAATTGGCATAGAAATCATTTTGTTACTTACATAGTGGAGGGATTACAATCCTCATGAGTAAAGCCCATTAAAAACTATTGGAGGTTTACTAGGGGAACAAGAGAGTCCATCAACTTTCTTAGACTCAGAAAGGCATTGAGAAAACATATACTAAGGAGCCCAGAAACAATGGATGGCCAAATAATTCTTAAGGATAAATTTATAGCTCAATCAGTGCCAGATATATGGAGAAAGCTCAAAAAAATTGGCTTTTGGCCCTGATCAGGACCT
Organism: Phacochoerus africanus; assembly: GCF_016906955.1. Classification (NCBI taxonomy): domain Eukaryota; kingdom Metazoa; phylum Chordata; class Mammalia; order Artiodactyla; family Suidae; genus Phacochoerus; species Phacochoerus africanus. The sequence continues at coordinate 163,921,743 of NC_062546.1, read as the reverse complement.
GGAGCACCTCCTCAGAGCAGCAACTAAAATATGTTATAATCGGGGCCAGGAAGAATGAAAGGAGAACAAGATGAGAGACAGAAAAAGCAGAGGCTTTACTTACAGCGCTACAGGGAGTCAACCTGGGAGTTTCCAAGGTGAGAGGACTAGGGCAGAGACCTATGCCTGGAACCTGTTTCCTCTGTGGAAATGAGGGATCCTTTAAATGGGAATGCCCTTAGACTCAGCTGTGCCCCATATGTTGGGGAGATCACTGGAATAGGGACTGCCCCTGAAGACGAAGGTCTCTGTGGTTGACCCCTCAGGCCCAGGATCAAGACTGACAGGACATTTCCATAATGGCTCCTGTCCTTATCACCACTTAGGAGCCCTAAGTGACTCTAAATGTAGGAAGACAAGACTATTGACTTCCTCCTGAATATGGAGCCGCTTTTCAGTCCCTCTCTCCAATCCTGGGCCCCTCCCTCATGAATCTGCCATATTCATGTTTCTGGCAAGCCGATTACAAAATTTTTACACAACCTTTGAGTTGTGACTGAGAATCCATTTTCTTTTCTCAATGCCTTTCTGATTGCTCCAGACTCTAACTCCTCTTTTAGAAAGAGAGATTTTGTAAGAGGTTAAAGCCTCAATTCACATGGCAATGAGGACTTCCCATGTGACTCACAATGTAACTACTCAGCAGTCCCTCACATTTTAGCAAAATGATAGTGTATGTCAGTCAAATGTAAAGCTTTTCTTTTATTAGTATTAAAACCTGGTGATTAATGCAGAAGCTCATGTAAAGTATCAGGTTAATCTGAACAATATATTATTTGCTTTCAGTTCACAATCTGTTATTTCACAGACCATGGTTAATAGAATGCCCCCAAAAATAAAAAAATAAAAAGAGAGGGGTGAATATATGTCAATAGAGCCTAATCAAGGCTCCTGTATTTTCTTAACTAAGGCCTTGTTATTATAAAATCTAAATGTTGTATTCCTAATTGTTCACAGAATGTCTCATTCCCTGTTAGATCTTCAACAGTAGATTCATGAGTTGTCCTATCCAGCTCCAGCTTTTGGAGCTGCTTTGTGGAACCAGCTGACCTCCTCTTCCTAATGAAAATGTTTCTTTCACCATATTCATTGTGATCTCGATCCTTTTATTCAGACCCTCTATAATTAATTGTATTTCTTGCTTCATTACATCTTGATTAAGAGCTATCAATGTTCAAATGTTGATAGAAGGGGTATCGAAAGCAATGTATCAAGGCCCACTTGACCGTCCCATGAGTGGAGACCTAACTGCTTTCTGCAATGACGCCCCTTTTCAGCAGGAAGAAGTTAGAGTGGTCGTCACCCCTTTTCCCACAGAGTCTCCAACTCAGGGGTGGGGATTGAGAATATAGGCTTTGATACATTCTTTGATGTGGCTATTGATTAACATTTGTAAATTAAGGGTCGCATAGAACCCCCAACTGCTATAAAGGTTACAGTTGTTACCCCGTGGAACCATCCTCTGCTACCACATCATAGTCAAGAAGTCTGCATCCGTAGCTGACATGGACACCTGGGAGGCTGTGCAGCACCTAGAGAATCCCCTCATGGTCAAGTTCCAGAGACCCCCTTTGCCAGCATCAAAGAACGCTGAGCCCTGCTCTGGCCACCCCTGGAAATTGGTCAGTCTAAGCATGACTGAAACCCGAGGAGTTCCACGTGAGACTTAACTTAGACTCGTGTTCTGTCTACAGATGCACAAAGTGAGAGATTTAAGAAGTAATGAAGAAGGAGTTCCTGTTGTGGCTCAGTGGCCAACGAATCCAAGAACCATGAGGTTGCAGGTTCAATCCCTGGCCTCGCTCAGTGGGTTCAGGATCCGACATTGCCATGAGCTGTGGTATAGGTTGCAGATGTGGCTCAGATCCTGAGTTGCTGTGGCTCTGGTGTAGGCTGGCAGCTACAGTTCCTATTTGACCCCTAGCCTGGGAACCTCCATATGCTGCGATAGCGGCCCAAGAAAATGGCAAAAAGACAAAAAAAAAAAAAAGTAATGAAGAAAAGAAGTTGCAAGATCTATTTTTGTCCTCCTGTAAAAACAAAAAGGGGGAGATGTCGAGATGTTTTTCCAATCTTCTTACTTGATCATCCATCCATAGCCCCTCCTCATGTGATCTCATCAAAAGAGTAAAATAAAAGTGGTGTGGTTTCTTGAGGCAGGGCTCTTGGTCCTAGAGACCTTGAGTCCCCCGGGTTCCCACTTTTACTATCTCTGTGTTTTGTTTTGCGTTGGCGTTTTGTTTTGTATTGGCTCCTTCCTTAAGTTCCACAGCACCCGTTCTTCAGCCCCATCCTGCTGAGCTGTCTCGGCACTTCAGCTCAAAATAATCCTCATAACAAAGAAATATTTTGGGGTGGCAAGTTTTGCTCCCCTATGTATCTGACAATAATAAAGGAGTAACTATAAGGGTCAGAAAACATGCTTTTGATTACTACCTACTGTATTTTTTTTCCTATTTTGTATACAAAAAACTAAAATAGTTAGATGCTATGTTTGATCCTTTACTTCTAGATTCCTTATGGACTTTGCAAAGGTGTTATGAAAGTCAGAAGTTACTTGGGCATGATTTGGGACCTTTCATTATTGTGGTGAGAAAATATCAAATTATTATTCTAAGTCATTTGCTTATATTCTACTAATAGACAATGCAAAGAGTAGAAAAGATTTCAATGTGCAGAAAAATGGTATAGTATTTTCAATATATATATATTGAAATGGTGTAGTATATTCAATATATACACACGAAATAAATAGAAGTCATTTGGCAAAAGTATCATCGAATTAACAGACTTTATCACTTAGTTTCTTGTAAATGAAAAAATATTAAAAATGCATCAAGCAAAATGCAACAAGCAGAACATTTAGGAGCAATAAAAATCATCTAAAAATGACACAATTTTAATATATATACTTCATATATTATGTACATTGTGTTATATTTATAATTATAGTAATTTAGGTGTCTTCTGTAGCAAAAAAATTTAGATTGCAATCTCTAAGGAATAAAAACTAGCAAGGATATTGTGAAAAATAAATCTAATATTGCAGATGATTGGCCCATTTATCATGTTAGCTTATATAAACAATTTCTATCTTATAAGAACTATTAAATAATAAATTATCAGTATTGCTAAGTATTTGCTGTTGAAATAGTCATACTCTCTATATTTTTTATTATGCTCTATACATTTTTTAATTGCCTACAGGTTATAATGTACTTTTCAACTTAGAAGAGTTGTACATGTGCAGTTACATTGATTCATGATATATAAGCCAAATAATGAGGGAAAAGTCATTAATAGAGGTTTTGAAAATGTGCTTAATGTTAATTTTTTGTTTTTTTTGTTGTTGTTTTTTTTTTTTGCTTTTTAGGGCCACACTCATGGCATATGGAGATTCCCAGGCTAGGGGTCTAATCAGACCTGTAGCTGCTGGCCTATGCCACAGCCATAGCAATGCCAGATCCCAAGCCACATGTGCAACCCACACCACAGCTTATGGCAACACTGGATCTGTAATCCCACTGAGTGAGGCCAGGAATCAAACCTGCAACCTCATGGTTCCTAGTTGAATTCATTTCCACTGTGCCATGGCAGGAACTCCTAATTGTTAAGTTTTTAAATGTGATTCCAAATTAGCAAAATGTTATTAGAATGATTTTCATGCCATCTCAACATTAATTTTGCTGAGGTAAACGCATTTGTATAATAATGTGTATTCAAAATTAAAATTTGAATGTATAAGCAGTATAATGCATATAACCCCATTATAACCACTGGCACATAAGTGGTTAAAAGTGAAGCTGTACAATTCATTCACTTTTTATCTGGAAAAGATAGAATGGTGTTCCTAGGAAAGAAAGAATTCCGGAGACCCAGTCCTTGTTTTCGTAAAAACATACTAATGGCTGATCATTTAGGGGAAAAAACAAAAACAAAAACAAAAACCCTAGCAGAAATATGCTCATCTATGGACTACGTATAGCTGATAGAATTACTTTTGGCAAAAGTAGTTGGAATCTATGGTTTATGGTGAATGGCTTCCTGGAAAAATGTCACACAAATTGTGTAAAAGTCTTAAGTATAAAGTGGCATTATACTTAGATTCATTCATGTGAATGAGGTGACTGCATATTTCTCTTAAAAACATCAGCCTAAGCCTAATGTATCTGAGGTGAAAGAAAAGTACCTGGGAACCAATCTGAGGATCTTGGGCTTTTCCTTGCCTCTTGATTTTATTAGTACTTTGATAAGAGCTCTGATTATTGTTGGAATTTCTCTGTCCATTGCAGTATCTTACTTTGTTCTTAGCCATTTATTATGTAATTTGGGTTGAAAAGAACAATATATGTATGCATTCTGAAAATAGTTGGTCTGCTCAACATGTCATTTGTTTAAATTCCAAACTGAGATCTACAATTTTTGTTTTAAATTATCATGTGTAAGTTAGACAACACAGCATTATGGGTAAAGTGAAGATTGTGCTATTAGACAGGTTGAGTTCAAATCTGGCTTCGTCACTTAAATTCATCCACTTTGGCTTCACTTTTTATTTTGTTAAAATGGAAGTATCAACAGAACCCCATGTATTTGTTCTAGGATTTTTATAGTATATCATATGTAAAGCATATAAAATAGTTATAAATATTAGATATTAGATTTTAATTTTACTATTTAAGATTATTGTCTATCAGAATAACCTGATTTTTTTTTTTTTTTGCTTTTCATAAATGCTGGATAAGAAAGTATTCTATTTAAAACATAGTTGTATCTGTATAGGTAATACATACTTAACTTTTTTTTTTTTTTTTGTCGTTGTTGTTGTTGCTATTTCTTGGGCCGCTCCCGCGGCATATGGAGGTTCCCAGGCCAGGGGTCGAATCAGAGCTGTAGCCACTGGCCTACGCCAGAGCCACAGCAACGCGGGATCCGAGCCTCGTCTGCAACCTACACCACAGCTCACAGCAATGCCGGATTGTTAACCCTCTGAGCAAGGGCAGGGATCGAACCCGCAACATCATGGTTCCTAGTGGGATTCGTTAACCACTGCGCCACAACGGGAACTGCCCATACTTAACTTTTTATGCAAGTGTTATTTTTCATTAACTTCTTATGGGATATACCAAATAATTCAAATATAGAGTTTATTTTTTCTTTATACCTACATCTGTAATTACACCTACATTTGTATTTGTACCTTTTCATGCTATTTTCAGTGCATGTTTATTAGAAAGCTAAGAATATGGAAGCAGTCATGTTTCCCTCTGTAGTTAGATTTGTTGCTGGAAAGCAGACACCATTCAAGAAATGCATTTTACAGAATTTTTATGTGGGGAAAATGGAGCAACTTGGACTCTTTCTGCCTAGCCTCCATATTGTTCCAGTGAGGAATGACACAGCAGCTATTATGATATTTACGCATGTTTCACACCTGATAATAGGTAACTTGGCAAGGCATGTGCAGTAGAACAGGATGATGACCACCTCTTATGTAACATTTGGGCAAATTGCTGGCTTCATTCAGTACTAGTATAAAAGGTAGGTAGGACTTTGCCACGCCACCACTGCCACTTGTGAAGCAAATAAAGGGATTTCTGAACTATTCTTAATGCCTTGATTCCACTGTTCTATAGGTTTCTTGAATGCAGATGAGCCTGCCTGGTCTTGAGAGACTGAGAAACATTTCAGTATGTAGGAGAACCCGTGTAACTAATTACAACAAATGCAAAGTTGGCAAAATAACATGTGTCCCCCTCAGAGCCATGGTTGTAAAGATGATAGGCTTTTCCAGTGTCTTTTGCTGTGGCCGGACTAGAAGCAGAAAATTCCAATGCCCTCTTGATGCCAGAAATATGTTACCGGAATCCGGGTTCTTGTTCACAGAGACAAAGAATGAACTTGAAGGCACAGGCAGCAAGCAAGCAAAGTCTTTATTGCAGTGAAATGAACATCTCCCAGGAAATGAACAGCTCCCAGGACAGGCTGAGAGGGGGAAGAAGAGTCCCCCTCTCTATTGCCTTATAGGGGTTTTTATCCCTTAAAAATGGGGGTTACCAACGTGGGGTCCAGAAAGATGTGGTTTTCTCCCATTGGCCTTGCCCAGTTATCTATATCAGTCCTTGTCCAATAGGGGTTTTGGGGGTAGAAATGTCCTTAAGTATCATGGTTTCTTTGCCCTTCTCTTTCTGTAGACTGAGTCACCATTCCCCTCACTCCTTTTCTATCAGTTGAAGAGTGGGTTAGAGATTAATGCCCATCTGGGTGTAGGTACACTCTCTATAGTAAACAAGACCTGTGGGGATGTTACTCCCTGGAGCCCTTAAGCCACAAATGTTAATCAATAGCCATATCAAAGAATGTATCAAAGCCCATGCTCCTACACCGACTACCTGGGTTATTTTTCTGCCTCACTCTCACTTTGTAGAGCTGCAAAATGAAGATACCAGGTATCCAGAATTATACCATGGAGTGCCAACTACTAAATTCTTACAGTGAATCATTACACATGGTAAGAATTAACTTTTATGTTTTTCCTATTGTGTTATTCTGTAGTGTCATATCTATTCTTATTCTGACAAGCCTCTGATGTTCCCTAGGTTATCTGTTACAGAATTAGAATCATTGACAATAGTACATATTTCAACTATTATCACTCTATTAGGGTGAAGTAATACTCTTTGTCTCTTCCAATTGGATTTGTATTGTTGTGGTTATAGTTGGGATTGGATTTTGAGGATGCTTGATAAAGGATTCAGAATGTAAGGTCAGATAAGTCAGAGACACACTGAGAATAACTTGTTTCATTGGAGTGACTCATCTTTGCCTTATATACCAAGTAGCCCTGGAACTTCCCACAGATTCAGCCTTACCACCAATCTACCAAGCTTGATATATTCTTTTGTAGTTCCAGGACATCCAGTCTCAATATCTAAGATATATGTGCAATCACATGTCAAGATTTAGACCTCTCAAATATTAGATGATTAGAAGACCAGTGGGCCAACATGACAATACCTCTGCTGTTCATATCCAGCACTTTGCTGGAGAGATTTAGCCATAGAGGAAAACAGCTTCTTTGTTTCAATTCCACTTCTTCAGTTAACCAGTATACTCATGGTATGAAAAAAAAAAAATGTCACCCAGAGATAAAGACTGACCGAAAGAGAAGCTATACACATTGTTCAGATAATCAATGTTTAATTATCTAAAAGATACAGAAGAAAGTCAGCCCCATTGGTAAATCAGCAATCATGTAGTTTTTGATAATTTTGATTAATAAGGGTCATATTTAAACATTTGCAATCATAAATTTTCCCATATCAAACCTGTTGGAACAGTACTGCCTGAAACTTTTTGGGACACCTAAAGGAGTTCACTAAAAACCTGTAGAAATATCTCATGGCATGAAAACCAGGATTCAAAAGCTAAGAGAAATCAACAAATAGCATAATGAAAGTAAAAGGACTTAATGACCTTCCCTGATTATTTCTATTAAAAAAAAAAAATTTGAATAAGGGGAAAAGATAGTTAAACTGAGCAAGACCCTTTGGGGCTCTAGGGCACAGGAAGCCCTTCTGTGTTCCTCCTTTCTTGTTTGCAGGGAATAGGCTTCGGCCTCTGTGAACTTTTAGTTCCAAAGAGAGGTTCATACAGTTGCTAATCAGGGAAGGAATGGGATGCATAGACAAGGGAGGAACAGTCAGAAAGCAACAGTGCAGCCTTGAGGCAGTGTCCTGGTTCTGCCTCAAGTGTTACACAGAAAGATATCTTTGAGCTCTGCAAAGCTAAACCCCCCAACTAAAGGAAGGTGTTAACTACTTGATGAAGGCTTCTTCATTTCAGAGAGAAGGTCACAGTTTGATAATCTTCAGAACAACAGAAGCTCATCAGGAGACTGTGAGGACAGATTGAAGGAAGAAAGGCCCTTCACATACATTGATCCTTATCAGCAAACCCCACCTGTGAACCATTTACTATAAAACACCTCACCAAATCACCTGGTTTGGGACACATGGTTTTTGGAGGTATTAGGCAGTTGTGTCTCACTTTGCCTAGCAAAGCAACACAGCTATTCTTTTCTCCTAAACCCAAAACTGTCTCAGAGATTCAATTCAGCATCAGTGCATGGAGGCCGAGTTTCGAGCTTCTGCCAACAAAAAGGAGGATGAAGTGAGAGAGTACAGGAGCCCTTAGTAAATGAGGGAGGAAGAATGTGGAGCAAGAAGAACTAAAGAACATACATCAACTCACTGCTTCTCTGCTAGTTCAGAATTCTCTAGGGGGCTTAAACTTCTACTTCTGGTGGTGGTAATTGGGATCATTGGAATGGATTACAGGTGAATATTGCAATTGGGGATTGTCATATTCAATTTTGGGAATTAAAATGAGACTGCTAGTACCTGAAAGTATATGAGTTCTATTCCAAGTATCTACCATGTTTGTGGTAGGAAGATATGACAAGGGTAATGCTAGATTATGAACAAAATTTAAAATCATTTTCTGTTTGAGACCTGTTCAGTTTAGTCCATTAAATAAACCAGTGAAAAAAAAAATTTTACATTGTTTATTAATATCCTTTGCTCATTTAGTTATTGGGATTTCCACTCCGAAAATATAAGAGAACAATCCACTATTTCTATATAAAGTAGTTAAAATACTTTATACATTAGTTTATATACTGTAGAAATATGCAAATATTTATGATATTTGTTAAACTCTTAAAACAATTCATTATATTAGGAAAATGCAACAAAATAAAATTTTGCATCTACATGTATGGTAACACGAAAAAACTAAAATCAAGTTTCACTAGGTTTGTGTAAGAATTTGAAGATTCTTCTCATTATTTTGAAAGATTTACAGTCCTCTATTCTCCTTTTTAATAAAAATTGCTTTAGTTAGCTAAAAATTAAAGGTGCTTGACTGTTAGAAGGGTTATATAGTATTATAAAATATATAACTAAATCTAAAAATTGCTTCACTTCAAATTTCCTGAAGGACAATTTAAGTATTAAAAGTCACATTGATAAAACTTGAATTTGATACTTTTTAATATACTTTAAGTTTCTCGATTCCTAAAAGAATATATATTTGACAGATTTTCTATGAGAAAAGGGAAAAATAACTGATTTAAAGTACTACTTGGACAGAACTGTCTATATGATCCCCAAATGTTTTGACATCCTTTAGTTTAGCTCACTATTTCTAAGTGACATCAGGCTCTTAGGAATCAGTACAAATAGGGTGAGAAATCATTATGCTCTAAGAATGTCCTGTCCTTGCAAACTAAATGTATATAGTATGAGGGAACATTTGACTGTTGCACTGAAAACAAGTGAAGTGTAGTTAATAGATGGTAGAGGTTTTGAGAAGTCAGTGATCCTGTTTTGTACATTCTTATTTAAAATAAAGCCCAAGGTAAATTATGTATATAATATTTATATTATATACATATTATCTTATTGAATATCCAAAGTGCTGGCAAACCGTTTTTTTGCAAATTTGCATATTAATGATAATTCTTGTTTTTTTAATATTGATTTTTAGTTTTTCCATTATAGCTGGTTTACAGTGTTCTGTCAATTTTCAACTATACAGCGAGGTGACCCAGTCACACATACATGTATACAGTCTTTTTTATCACATTATCATGCTCCATCATAAGTAACTTTCTAGTTTTTAAAAATTGATTTATTTCAATCCCATCATCTAAATACTGCCCAAGGGCATTAAGAAGGAAATGAATTACATGGGTCGTTTTTGTGCCTGGAAGTAGATCAGAAACTTCTGAATAAAATTCACAGGCTACAGAGTCTCAGGGATTAAGTTATTTGCCTAACTGTTAAGATTTTCTATCTGGTATCACATACATTTTGCATTGAGATCATTGCCTTGGGGTCATTCTCCAGGCCTATGGAAAATAATGGTGTTTCACTGGTGAACCCAACTCAATCCAATTATCATTTCTATTCATTTCAAAATATGTACTTATTTGTCTCTCAAAAAGTCAATAGTATTATGCTTTTTGCTATGCTTTCATCATAAAATTAGCTTTATTATCTATATTAGTATAACAAAATCAACTTAGTTCAGATGTTTAATATTGTCACTTCTCCAATTAGTACATAACTATTAACCTCTGTCATGTTTCACAACTGTATTCCATTTACATAAATTAAAACACTATTTTAATTTCTCTTCTACTAGGAAATTTAGCAAAAAAAAGAGACTTCATGATATACAAATTCTATGATATCCTTATTCTTCAGTTCATCAAATTCATATACCTTGTTTTTCATTGTTTTAAATGTTAAACCAAATTATTATAGCATAGAATATATCATTGGGTATCATGAAGCTTTACTTTGGGTGACATTATCAAACAGGAATTTTTCATGATGCTTTATTTGTAAGTACCATGAAACAGAAAATAAAAAGACCTCTCCTTCCACAAGAACAGAGAAAATGAAAGTTGAGATTACTGTGTGCTAAACTATGCTTAGAATATATTTTTTCCTCCTTTCGTCATTAGAAGATACTTTAAGTACTCTAAGGAAAGTGATAAAATATAATAGTGGTTGTGGTCTCTGTGTTGGAAAAGTCATCATAGGCAGCATTTATGAGGAATCCAAGTGGAAGGGAGATGTGAACTTCACTTAAAACAGTACTGTGAAAATTAACAGTTATTTGAAAGACCATACTAAGTTCAGCAGATGCAATTAGTACCATGTTACTGGAGTTTAGGATGGCCACAGAAGGGTGAGTGTGACAAAGATGAGGCATGTACAGAGGCTATGAAGTAAATATTCATTTTTACAACCATTAGTAATATAGACTAAACCTTAGTTTGAGTTGCAAACTATGGAGTATCTGATTTACAGTTTTTAAAGTTTTGCTCTGCCTCATATTGATCCCTTAGGGAAGATCCATGGCCACATGGTCAAATGAATACGTTCAACACCAGCCAGATAGGTCAATTGCCAGGAACAATCTAAAACTGAAAACTGACCTAAAGCGAAGCTATTTCTGCTGAAACTGTTGTTTTGCATAGCCCTTACGTAGCATTATATAAAATCAGCACTACATTTTTCAACTGCCTCTGCTAATGTAATCACTTATATTAGAATCTTCTGATTATTGCCCAATTTAGCTTATTAAATATCCATTCACACTATGTGCTTCCTTTTGACAATAGAAGTTTCTGTGTAGTCCTGTGTCCTGTATTTGCTCTTTATTTTCCCTCTGTTAAATTTCTGATCTGATTTCATAAGCAGATAGGCCTATCAAAGGGCTCATATATTTTTATACATACAAAGCATTTGTTGCATCCACAAATCCTTCACTATTCACTATTGTAAGCCAAATCTCTATATTGATATATGCATATTGGTATTTTCCAAATATTCGATATCTTATTTTGTGAAATGAGCTACAACTGGAACTAAATACATTTATTTCATTTCTCTGTATTGGTGCTTCTCAAACCTTACTGTGTATCAGAATGTTTAGAGGAACCTGTCTAAAAAACCACATGTTTAGGACCAGCTACTATTTTATTAGATATAGGATCAGGCTCAGGAATCTGTAACTTTATCAAGGCACTTAAAGTGATTCTGTTACATGAGGTCCATAGTGAGCCATTCTTTAAGAAATCTATAGGTATTTTAGAAAGAAAAAAGATGTAGTTTGCTTTGGTTTGTTTTTAGAAATCACAAGACTGCCTAATTGTTGAATAATACAAATCAATAAAAGAGTTCTCTAGAAGACAAGAGCTTTTACATTGGCTAATTTATAATGTACAAAATATGGTTATTTTTTAAGTGATAGCTGTTCCACACTGCTCTGGGTGACAATACATATTTATGAATGAATAAATGTGTTCGTATGGAGGGGAAAATTGAAAATAATTAGCTTTAATTAGAAGATGAATTAGAAACTGATTTGGGTAGGGGAATGACAGTTTAAGCTATGTATAATTTTATTGTTATTGTTGTTGTTGCCATTGCTGTTTTTGAACTTATGAAGCTCCCGGATGGGGCTCTACTAACTGCTTATTGCCATGGTTATTATTAGCACTGCTATTTTAGATGACATGACATGTATGATAAGCTGAACTGTGATCCCAGAAACATGGATTCACCGTATATTTTTTCTCTTCTAAAATTAGCTGTATTCATTTTATTAAAATGGCACATAAATGGAGATTTATCATATAATTATGGGGAAACTGTAAGACACAAATCGCTATTTTAGAACAAGAATTGACTTGTTTTACAGTTTAAGACACCTCTGACTATCTCCTACTGCTTGCTCACACTATTAACTGCATTTTTCCTGCAGGGGGTTTGTATCCATCAGGGTTTAGGCAGAAAAACAGACACAATGTTACAATTTTAAGAGAGAAAATGTAATGTAGGGAATTGGCTACACAATCTTGGAAAAACTGAGAGTACACTTGAGATTAATTAGCAAGAGCAGGGAGCAGGAAGCCATTTAAAGCCAGAACTCTCCCTAGATGAGGGCGGAGAAGGAGAGAGTGCCAGGGCCTGGGTCTCCAGGGGATGAAGGAGCCAATATGGGCTCCCTCCACAGCCAGAACCTGGAAAGACACTATGGGGGAAAAGAGAAAACACTGGTTATGCCTAGGTTCCACCCTCCCATTTTGCTAAATGTCTTTTAAAATAACAGACAGATTAAAAACAAAAAAAAAAAGAAAGAAAAGAAAAAAGGTGCAGCAGAAACAAATCACAAATCTGAGTAGGAACCACGAGGTTGCAGGTTAAGGACTGAGCATGGCCTTGAACGGCAGTGTAGGATGCAGATGTGGCTCGGATCTGGTGTTGCTGTGGCTGTGCTGTAGGCCGGCAGCTCTAGCTACGATTCAGCCCCTAGCCTGGGAACCTCCGTATGCCACAGGGGACTTAAAAAGCAAAAAAAAAAAAAAAAAAAAAAAATAACAGTATCTGAGAAAGGACCCAGCTACTCTGAGATTCAGAGCAGAGCAAGGAGGACAAGAAGGCCCCAGATGTCAGATGTGCACAACGACCACTTACATTTCCTTCCTTCTGAGCAGCTGCCTGATTCTGCTCTGACTCCTTGTATAGAAAGGTTTTTTGTTGTTGTTGTTTTTAAGGCCACACCTGCAGTGTATGGAAGTTCTAGGGTTAGGGGTGGAACCAGAGCTGCAACTTCCAGCCTACACCTCAGCAGCACTGGATCCAAGCCCATCTGTGACCTACACCACAGCTTGTGGCAATGCCAGATCGTTAACCCACTGAGTGAGACCAGGGATCGAACCTGCATCCTCGTGGATACTAGTCAGATTCATTTCTGCTGAGCCATGACAGGGATTCCCAAATGATAGGGTTTTTTTAAAGCTATTCAGAGAAGTTAAGGAATGCAAAATTTTCTTAAATGCTCTTTGGTACTCCAGTGCAAAAAATAAACAAACTGGGCACTAGTTAAAAGTAGTCAGGATATCCTACACTGTTGGTGGGAATGTAAATTAGTACAACAGATAGGGGAAAAAATATGAAGATTCCTTAAAAAACTAATAATAGGACTACCATATGATTGAGTAATTCCACTCCTGGGCATATATCCTGAAAAAACAATAACTCAAAAAAGATACATGTTTGCCAATGTTCATTGCAGCACTATTTACAATAGCCAAGACATGGAGGCAACATAAATGTCCATCAACAGATAAATAGATAAAGGTGCTCTGGTACATATATACAGTGCCATAAAAGGAATGAAAGGAATAAAATAATGCCATTTGCAGCAACATGGATAGACCTAGAGATTATGATCATAAGTGAAGTCAGAAAGTGAAAGACAAATATCATGTGATATCACTTATATGTGGGATATAAATATGACACAAAGGAACCGATTTAGGAAACAGAAACAGATTCATAGACATAGAAAATAAACTTATGTTTACCAAGAGTTCCCATCGTGGCTCAGTGGTTAATGAACCCAACTAGTATCCATGAGGACATGGGTTTGATCTATGGCCTTGCTCAGTGGGTTAAGGATCTGGCATTGCCCTGAGCTATGGTGTAGGTCACAGATGTTGCTTGTATCTGGCACTGCTGTGGCTCTGGTGTAGGCCCTAGCCTGGGAATCTCCATGTGCTGTGGGTGCAGCCTGATAAAAAAGAAAATAAACATATGGTTACCAAAGGGGAAAGGGGGTAAGAGAGGGAAAAATTAGGATTTTTGTATTGGCAGATACAAACTACTATATATAAAATAGATAAACAACAATGTGCTACTATTTGGCATGGGGAACTATATTCAGTATCCTATAATAAACCATAATGGAAAAGAATGTGCGTGTATGTGTGTGTGTGTATATATATATAACTGAATTGCTTTGCTGTACACCAGAAATTAACACAAAAGTAGAGAGGATAGATTTTATTTAATAATTTTTGCAACAAGGAAAATTTCCCAGCTTGGACAGAAATCAACTTTGCTGAAATAAAAGACTAGAGACTTTTTAAAAGCTAAGGTGTGTGAAAGAAAAGGCACTGAGGTGTATTAAGGGGGTTGGTCCATGTGATAAATTAGACCATTTGGGTTTGTTAATTGGCACTTATCCAAAAGTGAGAAAAAACCTTCTATCTTTAGGAGAGGAGGCAGGCCTGTTAGGTTAAAGTAAGGCCCTCCTAAATTCCGGCCTTTATTCTTCACAGGGACTGGGGGGAGAAGGAGAGTTATCGTTATGATTGTTCACGTTTCAAAAAGACAGCTCTCAAGTCCTTGGGGAAACAGTTTGTGGTGGTGGATTTACATCTCAAAGGGCGAGAAAGGATTTATAATTACTAGTTTTCTAAAGTAGCTGCTCTAAGCAGGGGTTCACAGCCTATCTGCCCATTATCAGATTTTAGCTAGAACAAACAGTAAATCCTCCTGGCAGGCACTTTAAGAGGACCTGGGAGTCACTCTAAGGATCTGAAAGAAATCTTGGTAGAGTTTGGTCAAGTCTTCAGTGCAGTGGTCTGGACAGAGTTGGCTAAGTACTGAGAGATCTGCAGTTCTCGCTAGCTCTTTGATGATCACATTTGGATGATTTAAAATGGTTTAAAATTGTTCTCTAAGTTATCTGCCTCCACACCCCTAGCCAACTTTTAGCTAATCTCCATCATAGTACTTATGAGATGGTTTTGTAATATGTATTTGGAATATCAGAATCTCCAACTATTCAGAGTAAGCATTCAGAGAGTAGCATCTTTATTTCATTCACTGTTCTAATCTCATTGTTTAGTATAGGAGCAAATAGTTTGTATTAAAAACTAAAGATCTGTAAACTTCAAAATAATGTACTGAAAAATTCACACAGTAAAGATTTTTTAATCTTTAAAAAATGAATAAATACATTTTAAACTATGTTAAATTTGATTGCACGCATCAAGCGCTCTGATAAGTGCTGCTATTGCCTCATATTATTTGATCTTCACTGTGGCCTTCCTATTTGTCAAGGAGATCTGGCATTGGAAAATGTAAAATTAAGGTAAATCCACTCAAAATTGAAAAAACATTTCATATTTAATGTTAAATACATATTGGGAGTTAACTTGAAAATAAAAGTAATTGCCAATGAAAATGTTTACTTTTCATTTGTGAAAGGTAGGTTGTTGGGAGATCCTGTTGTGGCTCAGCAGGTTAGGAACCCAACATAGTGTTCATGAGGATGTGGGTTCGTTCCCTGACCTCCTCAGTGGGTTAAGGCTTCAGCCTTGCCGCAAGCTGTGGTGTTAGCCACAAATGCAGCTCCAATTTGACCCCTAGCCTGGGAACTTCCATATCCTGCAGATGTGGCAAAAAAAAGAAAAAAGAAAAAAAAAAGAAAAAAGAAAAGTAGGTTGTAATTGCCACTGTATACTAATTCCTAAACTGAATAATATTTGGCATAATTTTTGAGAGTAGTATATAACAACAAAATGCCATTCATTGCTTTTCTCATTTTGCTGTTATAGTGTAATTATAAAAAGTAATTCCTGTAAGAAATGTTTAAGGGATTTATCAATTTTGACAAAGTTCTTTCTTTTTTGCAACATACAACCTTGTATGTATGTTTTATAACTTTCTTTGTGGGTTCTCTAGTCTTCATTGCTCTGTGTCCACCTCTGTCATACATTCATTTTCAATTATTTTTAATTCTAACATTTCTATAACAATTTCATCAGAATTCATCACAAATAACTATGTTTTACCTATTCTTAATAATCCTTTATATTTGATGAACATTATATCTCTATTTTTTATCAGGTATTTTAGACTTCTTCCAATCAGCAAGTGTCTGTTGGCTAAACTGATCATATATCCCAGTTTGCCTGGGATGTTTGCATAGTTTATGTTCAGGAATAATTTTAATGGGGCACCCTTTTATCTCAAAAGTGTCATGATTTGGATCATTCATTATATACTTGCCCCTAATAATAACTAATCTCTGAGAAAAGTTATTAAGCCCAAGCATGATTCTGATGGTCACATAAGTAAACTTCTGTTAACACTCACTACTCTGCAAGGTAAGTACTATTGATATTTTCATTCTACAAATAAGGATCCTTAGAGTTGGCTTAGGTATCTTGAGTAGATGGTATAGCTGATACACATTTTGCCTGTTAGTTAAGCCCAGGTGGTACAGCTTCAGGGATAATGTTCTTAACCAAATTCACAAATTACTGTTCCTTTTTCCCCAAAGAACATTTTATTGATGAGCACGTCTAAAGGCTAATATGAACAACAACAACAAGTTTATCACAATTCAAAAATATTCAGATTTATTTGCAAACTGGTAACATTGCTTTTCTATAAAAAGTAAAATTCATAAATAAAACTATATTATTATATTATTACTACAGATTAAAAATTAGAAGCTAGGAAAAGCTAAATCTCTTGCCTTCAGTCAACAGGTGACCATGTAGATGAGCTGAAAGATGAACCCAGAACACGTAGCTTTAGAGCTTTCACATTGGCTCTCCCTTCATGTCCTGATATGAAAGAGAATCTTTAAAATGTTTGTTGTAACAATGAATAAATAATGATTTAATATATTTGGAAAGTTTTATAGTTTATCTCCAAAAATATTAAAAATATTACAGAAGGCCAAAACTTAAATGTATGGCCATAATTTGGGAATGATTTCTACAAAATAAATTCCAAACTGTGTTAATGCTTAATGCACTGTGATGATGTCTTTAAGACTTTGATACAAAGTTTTGCTACAAAAAAGGAAAGGTTGGAACTACTAATGTATTATTTGAAAATTTGGTTACAGAATAAGAGAGGGTTAAAGATATAAGTTGTAATGTCACAAACACACAAAGAAAAATAGTGAAAAGATTTTTATCTCTAATAAGTATTAATTTGGTTTATAGATGGCATAAACCAAATTAGAAGATTAACTTGGAGAACAATTTGAGATCCATGCAATTTAGTTTAGATATATAGTATTTGAATGACCTAGTTTGTGCAGTCCCTGAAGAAATTAGGGTCTTTGGTAAATTGCAATGCCCTCTTACCCAGGTAAGGAAGCTACCCCGACCCAGGGGAGGCTGAATTCAGGTGTACCCACTTCCTGCTGGGAGACAGGATGCTCTGTTCCCATATAGCATACTGTCCAGGAAATTCAGACTGAGCAATTTGGGCCTCTTTTGGACAACCTAGTCATTAGGCATTAACATTGGTGGACCTAGTAAAGGAGAAGTTCTGGAAATATTACCTAAACATCTCTGAATGCTTCTATTTAATCAGACATTCAGACTCTTCCAGCTTAGTATATGTATATGTGGTTTTTCTTATCAGGGTTACTGTGAATGATATGAAAGTGGAATAAACAAAATTGAGAAAAGCTTAAAATTTTGCTATAAATTTCTCTACATTGAATGAAGCACAAATTAAGCCTGAGTTGATAAATTCGTTGTTCTATTTTCCAGCTTCAAAATTGCTTTGTGAAATATGTGAGGAATAAATGTTACTGTAAGAAATCAATGTTTCTATGTGTTCATTGTCCTAGATATATTTAGGTAGGCATTTTATCATTATTTTAATAGAAAAGGAATATTTTAAAAATTATAGTGACAATAATTTATGAGTGTATTTAAGAACAAGTGCATATGCTACCAAAGATCAAAATAAGATTCAGAGAGTTTATGTGAGAATTTTCTTTGACCAAAAAATTGCATCTGATTATTTTACTTGAACTATAATACTTTTGACTCAAAATATGATCTAGGAAAAAGTATCAAATTTATTAGTAAGGAGAGAAAATTTTTAAAATATATAGAATTAAATATTCCTGTTTACAAAGTAAATTTCTTAAGACATGGCTAATATTTTTGTATGTACAAAAAATGTTATAAATATATTCTGCCAAACATACAGAATTTGTTTCTTACTTCCACAAATTTAGTAACTTTCAGTTTCTATAAATGAAATCTGAACTAAATAAATAAAAGCAGAGATACTTAATAAGGTGGCATTTTATTTGGTTCTTTGTTGCTGAAATAGTCTATGGTTGTTGGTGCAACTGCACACATATATCTCAGCATGCTAGATAATAATTACCTAGTCTATCATCTAACTATTTTGGGAAATACTTGTAATGTTCTGAGATAAATTAGTGTGTCAATTTACAGTATCAATAAAGAGTATCAATATATATCAATATATGAAGTGTATATATATAATCAATATATAAAGAGTAACAGTAACAGTATCAATAAAGAGGCAGAATGTTGCTTTCTAAAAGCTCACAAAATGCACAAATATCTTTAATCAGCAAAATACAATTTTGACAAGTTTTTATCATTATATCAGAACATTGTAAAATTCATGAATGACAGTTGTCAGAGCACTCTTTTGATACCTTGGAAGAATTAATTCCAGAATGATCAGTTTAACTGATTGTATAATTACTAACTGGAAATCAAAACAGTAACATGCATGTGCTTTTTGATACTGAGATTATGTTTTGCTCCTTCAGAATGCTACCATGTAAACCAATCAAAAGTAACGGTAATTTAACTGATATATCATCAAATTTACATCCTATTAAATTTTTTTGATTTGGATGTAAGATGTGAAAAGTTTCCTTGGCTACAGAAATCTATGTAACCATAATTTGTAACTAGCATTAGAAGTTTTAATGTTTTATGAAATAATAAATTGAAGAATGATCTACATTGGTAAACAAGGACCTTCAGTTTGAAGGCTAGAGAAGGAAAGCCAGCCAGTGGACTTATCGCATCTCCTCTTAATAATGATTTTTCTTTTAATACTTTAATTCTTGATTGTTTGATAGTTATAAATCAAAACAACTCCTTTTTTTTTTTTTTAAATGTGGGAAGTTCCTGTGTGGCTCAACAGGTTAAATGATGCAGTGTTGTTACCGAAGTGGCTTGGGTCACTCCTGTGGCATGGATTTGATCCCTAGCCTGGGAATTTCTGCATGCTCTGGATGTGGTCAAAATAATAAAAAATAAATACAAGTAAACAAATAATTAAAAAATGTAAAACCATCCATAGTGCTCAAAATAATACATTTAGATTATAGGAAACATTAAATAAGCAAGATAAAAATATATAGGAAAATCATATGGTCCAATCTTGTAATATTTTAAATATCTCTTTATGGCCTTTTAAATATGCATTTTAAGACTTGGCTTATTGGACAGCTAATAACTCAGCTGATTACATCCTAGTAAAAATCTCTCCCCTGAATTACTCCCATAATATAGCACAAGCAACAGCAACAAATGTGACCAAAAAAAAAAAAAAAGAGAATTTCTTCGGACTAACTTTTCAGGTTCTTCCCCACTTACTCTTCACCTCCACGTCGTCACTTATCTCCTTGGTGCTCATTTCTTTTCTTTGTTCCCTTTTTTAGGTTTTTTTAAGTATAGTTGATTTACAATATTGTATTAGTTTCTGCTGTACCACAGTGATTCAGTTATACATGTACAAATATCTATTCTTTTTCAGATTGTTTTCCCATGTTACCTATCACAGAACATTGAGTAGAGTTCCCTGTTGCTATATGGCAGATCCCCATTGACCATACATTCCATATACAATGGTGTGTTCATGCTGATTCCAAACCCCTAATCTAGCCCTCCCACCCACCTTCTCCCTTTGGAAATCATATGTTCGTTTTTTCAAAGTCTGTGAATCTGTTTCTGTTTTTGTAAATAAGGTCATTTGTATCATGTTTTTAGATTCCACATATAAGTGATATTGTATGATGTTTGTATTTCTCTGTCAGAGTTACTTCACTTAATATGATAATCTCCAGGTCCATCCATATTGTGAATGGCTTTTCATTCTTTTTATGGCTGAATAATATGCCATTGTATATAAATACCGTATGCTCACTTCTATATTCCTAAATTGGGTTGTGGATTTTTGGTTTGGGTTGAGTTTTTGGTTGGGTTGGCTTTTTTGCTTGGGTTTCAGTTTTGGTGATACGCTCAGATGATATGTCCCTTTACCCAATTCCCTTGAACTAAGATGCCCACTAAATAATATCCCATTGTGTATATATGTGCATGTGTGTGTCTTATAACACCATGGAGGACACCCGTGTGCCAGAGCCAGGAGTCTGCTCTGAGTGGTTGGAGTGTGGGGATTCCAAGGAAGGCAAAAAATGTGCAGTTGGAATCCAAAAGATGTGTTATGTGGCTTTGGGAGTGTGCCGGGAGAAAGTGCAGGTCCTTTAGAAGGAAAAGGAGAGAGGATGGCTGGGATGTGCTGAATGTCAGGGGAAGCTCAGAGAATGGTGATATCAGGCCTAAGGCAGTGTAACTACAGCTGCTCTCCAGAGGAAGCCCTATCTCTCAGAATCTTGGGATATTGAGAGATCTGCTAGGGCCAGCAGGGAACTCCTAGGATGAGAACACCAGTGTTCCAGAGACCACTCATCCATGAGGAATCTGGCGCACACCACCTATCACACAGAACATAATCTTCATGGAAGCTTGGCCTGGGTATAGATATACTATAGCTATAGATATAGATTCCTCATTTTCTTAATCCATTAATACATGGAAGGACATTTAGACTGTTTTCATATCTTGGTTATTAGGAATAATGTTGCATTGAACATGGGAGTACAGTTCTTTGAGATCTTGGTTTCAGCTAGATATTTGTTTGATTTTATAGTCAGTGGTGGACTGAATATAATAAAAATTAGAGAAAT
Organism: Phacochoerus africanus; assembly: GCF_016906955.1. Taxonomy (NCBI): domain Eukaryota; kingdom Metazoa; phylum Chordata; class Mammalia; order Artiodactyla; family Suidae; genus Phacochoerus; species Phacochoerus africanus. Next base: position 163,900,497 of record NC_062546.1, on the reverse strand, counting down.
TAACTGAAATTTAGTTGTTTCTCTCTAAAGATGTGAAAGACTCAGGCTTAAATGGTCAACAGGGGGGGAAAAAAAAAAAAAGAAAGGAAATCATCTTCTACTTTCATCCCTTCAGTAAAGTTTGTTTAATGACAGGACTCATTGTCTTATCTCATTGTCAAGGGTACAAAATTCAATACTATTTTTTATTCATCCTTATTTTCAAAAGCACTTTACACTGCTATTAATGGTTCAAGTGCACAATAAATACTTGTTAACATTTATAAACATATGTTTGAAAATAAGCAAAGAGGTGAAATATAGTCCAATTAAATATTGTGTTGTTGAAAAGTATAAGCATTAGCCTTCAAAAATACCACTTTTTATGAAAAAATGCCTCCTTTTTCATTTATCTTTAAAAATGTTAACAAACTGTTTATTACTATGCAATTCCCAGCCTTCATGTATGTATACAGCAAAGATGAAAGTCAAAAGATTATTAAAGTCAGTGACAGGATTTTTTCATTTGGTCTTGACAGTTCTCCAGAATCAATTACTGGCACAGTTTTTTCCCCAAATTGGAGAACCTTTATTTCTTCAATGATTTGGGATATATGATGATTTTTGAATCAGTATTAGTGAAATATATTTAGCTTCTGCAAAGTAAAGAAAGAATGAAAAGTAGAAAACTCTATATATGTGTAACATATCTGTTTAAAAGTAAGACAAGCTTGTTGATGTATAGCTTACTTTTCTATCATCATCATATGCCCATTTTTCTAGAGTATTCTCCTAGAGTAATATACATTCTGTGATATAAAAATGAACACATTAATACTATTTTTATCATATCAAAAAGATTTTCATGCTAAAATTTCCCCCTTCTATTCCTAATAAATTGATCATTGAATTAAGACTTTTCCTTAAAAAGTTAGCCATATAATTAAAAGCATAGGACTTTCCTTTTTTTTGGTAAATTTTGAAATTCTTCTTCTAAGAGTTTTATACTTAAGAAGGCCAAATGGAATAATTAAGTTACTGTGTTGTGGAAAGAAGTGTAAATGTTTTTATTCTCTTTGTTCAAAACTGAAATGCCTAAAGTCACAGCACCTATGTTTTTATTATGCTAACTATTATTACAAATATCTAAATAAATTAATTTACTAGATAATAAAATTATTGAAGACAGCTGAAAATCTTCACTAATATTTTGAGTTTGCTTAATGGTCTACAAATATGATTTTTTATTTTTTATACTACAGTTTGGTTTTGCTGTTGAAATAAACACTTGGCTTTTATATTAATGATGCTTTTATTTAATGGACTTCTTTACCTAATATTTCTTCCCCTTTTTATGCCTATAATATTAACAAATGTACTATTTGTTTCTCTAAAAATTAATATTTAAGGTATAGGTAACTTTACTATCACCAGATTTTTCAGCAAGAAACACTCAGGACTAACAAATCCATCTAGATTAAAATACTTAAAATGCTCAAGCTTTTTAAAAAATGTACAAACAGTGTAAAATTTTCAATCTGTATTAATTTAAAATGACTCTTTTCCTGTGGAATTTCCCAGAGCCGTCACACCTTACCATATGCCAGATTTGCTTTACCCGTAACTTCCATTTACTTATGGCAACATAGATTTTTGGTAAACATATCAATAACAATGCTTTTCAGGGATCTGATTCTGTTTGCTTTAAGATCGTAATAAAAGGCCCACTAGAGTGCATTAGGGCTGTTTAATGTGTTTTGGAAAATGATATCCAAAGTACGGACCCCCATTAGCTTTCTGCAAAGTGATCTCAATGCCCCGATGCCCTGTGGTTACCCACAGGTAGAACCCTGGGGGAAGCATTTAGCTTATTTTCCACCCTCACTAACTCCCCACAAGATTCTTCCTTCAGGTCTGATCTATGGGAATGTTGGCCCAGACATTATTCTTGTAGATTGGTGTTTCTGTTGGAACAAATTCGGTTTTTGACTAGCAGGAAACAGTGAAATCTTTTATTTTAAAAGTGGAAACTAGCTGGTTTCATCTTTTATTCTTTCCTCCTGGGGTTGGAGTCTGTAAGTCAACAATTATCTTTTATTTTTGTTGCCTAAAGAAATGTGTACTACTCTTCTGTTCTTGTGCATAACATTCCTACCAACATCAGAATGAATAGAATGGATATTTTCAAGCTAATGGCCAATTATTATTTCCCTAAAGCACCTTAAAAGATGATCATTTGGTCTTTTTAGGTTTGGGGCCATTTCCACAAATACTGTTTAAAGGTTCTCAAGAGATTTGATATATGTTAGGTGGGAGAAAAGATAAACCAAAGTATTTTTTTAAGCCTCTATCTATTGCTTCTAAATAAAGGGTAGAATCAGTGGAAGTAAGAAAGAGTTCTGAACAGAAACCAAGATCTGACCTGGGAAACATTGTGATCTGCCACAGGGAAACTAATAAATTCTCTGGATTAAGAGGAGTGTCTGAAAGTTTAGACAAGGACATGACCTTTAAGTTTTCTTTCAATTCTAAGAGTCTACAATGTTTTGTATAAAACTTGAGCCTGAAGAGTGGTTGAGAATAAACTATGGCAGATGATCCTATTATGGACTCTTCAAGGAAGTGGAACCATCCATTTGTGAAGGTGATGGAATGTTAAAGAAAATATAAGATCAGCTGGCCACTAGTGGGTCATTCAAAGCTAGGGCCCATGCCTTTTATTTTTCTAGCAGACTGGTGTCATCATTAAATGTGTAAGAGAGCAAGCATGGGTATGATATGAGCCCAGGCTAGGAAAGAGGCCACTGCCGCTTCTATAGCATTCTATCAGCTAAAGCAGATCCCAAGGCTGGCCAAGAGGTGAAGAAAAGTTTGTTGGATAAAGCTCAAATTCACATTGAAAGGGTCTTCTTACAGTAAAGGGTAAAAAATGAAAACAAATTTCTATTAAATCAATCCAACATCCATGTTAGAGAATATACTTTAAAGGATCATTTGTTCACTTTACTTTCCATATTTCATTGATTCCTTTTGGATCTCAAGCCTAGAAAAGTTTTTAAAAATTTTTTTTTTTAATTTTTCTTGACAAAGTTCAAGACAGCAATTAAAGAGAATCTTTGGTAAATTTTTAGAGGTTTCATATTTCAGGTAATGTTTTACCTATGTTCAAAGCATTTAAAAATATTTTTAAACATTTTGAAAATGTGTCCATTTTATTCTATAATATAGTATTTATGTTAAATCTGTCATCAATATGAGGATTGTCCTTTTGTGGTTGACTTGCTCTTTCATTCTGCATTTGACTTTATTTATTGTTGCTAATGGTTTATATTTCTACTTCCATATCTAATTGTGAGGTTTGCGTGTTTTTTTTTTCCTTCCTTATTTATTTATTTATTCTGGACTCTCTGTAACCTATCAATCTGATAGTTTGTATCTTTCTTTAATTCTAGATCACAGCCAGTCAATATTTCTTCAAGTGTTTCTCCTCATGCATTGTTTCACCTTTCTATCTGGAACTTATGTAAGTATTAAACACTACTTTTGTCTTCCATAGCTATTACATTTTGTTTTATGTTTTGAGTTCTTTGAGTGTTTTATTTCCTCTGATTCCTCTGTTTTAAATTATTTGTTTTATTGTGAGGCTTAGTTTTATTCATTTTTAAAATAGTGCTTGTATTCTTCAATGATTTCATGTTTTCTTCTTAGTTTATATCACCTGAAAATTATTACACAGTGTGCCAGGTTATAAGAATTTTGACCCTACTGGTGAATGAAGGAGGGTGACTTCCTCAGATTCAGATGAACTTTTGTGTTGCGGTCTGGGTTTATCATTCTGATTTTATGAAGCCTTCCCAGTGTAATCTGGGCACTGCTCTTTTCTCCAGACCACCTCCTATTGAGCTAATCTATCCCATTGGGATAGAAAAAGAAAATATCACTATGAATAGAAAGGGAAATATAAGTATCAATAACAGCAAGCTGAACTGCACTTGTTAAAATATCTCTTAACCCAAGATGCATCCAAACTCCTCTAATGTTGTAATGCCTTCAGAGTCCATGATTTATACAGCTCCTTTCCTGGCGGCTGTGGGCCAGGTATCATTATACCACTGTGAGTTTGGGGTATGAGTGAGAGAGAAAGAGTCAGAGCTGGAAAGCTTCATGCCACCTCTCCTGTATTTATGGTGCCTTGTCATTTGCCTCACTAGGCTGTCATTTACCCCCTGCCAAACACTAGGCTCTTGACACATTTTTGTCTTCTTGATGGTCTCCCATGGTTCTGTTATTATCATCATTGGCTGCCTGTGTGTTTTAGTTGTTATTTGCCTCTGGAGTCTATCACAGTCCCTCTCACTTCCATACTGCTTCCAAGGCTAACGTTTGAGAGGAGCCAGCAGCTCTTTCTTTTATGACATTCTGTTTGGAGGCAACTTCTAAATAATTGCTATTGCCCCCCACCTTAAAATTTTCCTCTTTAGTTTTGGTGCTGCACTTCTTATAAATGTCTCTTGTTTATGATAAAAATAACATTAATTGGCTTCTCCAACACTTACAAAAGAGCAGTCCCACAATGTGGTCCAATTTCTCAAATTTAGATATTAAGAATATACATCCCCAGGCCTGGAGTAGGGCACAGAGGTATGCAATTAAAAAAAAATTATTCTGGGTAATTCTCATTTACTTAGTCCACAGCCCAACTATCTTGTAAAATAATTGCTAAGGGCAATCTAAACTCAGTGAGTAAAAAGAGCAGAAGCCAAAGAATGTCTCTTGGGAACCCCTTAGCCACCTTCAAGGAAATAACCTAACTTGTTAGGAAATTGTATGCCCCTTAGGCAAAGATGACTAACAGTTTCCAGCATGCTACTTTACAAGGAATGTCTTAGATATATTTATTTCAGTAATCTGTTAAGTATACTACCAAGAACAATTCAAAAATAGGCTCATCTGGCCTTGAAGGATTTTTGTGTCATACAGGTAGTATGTATTCACACTACCAGTCCACTTGAGGGCTGGTTAAATTTCTCAGTAGAGACATTTTTCTCCTTTACTCAGAGACAAGATTTAAGCATTTCCTTACTATCCACATGTGTAGGGTTGACTTTCATAGAATTCTTGTTCACTGAGTGTGTCCTTTGAGGCCCATGGATCTATTCAGGTGTCTCTCATCTGACTATCCTGGTAACATTCCCAAGGCTTTAACTCAGTTACCTAATATGACATTAGAATTGCAGTTTAAAGTTACATGAATCTGCAGAACATTCAAGACAGTGTGCATATTGTGATTTGTTTTTATATTTTGGGGGGTTTCTTTTTTGGAGGGGCTTTCTTATGAGGAAGTTTTTTTATTTATTTACTTATTTATCTATTTTTTGCTTTGCTCCTTTTTTGGCTTGTTTGTTTGCTAGCTATAGCATTCAGAAGTTCCTAGGTCAGCAATTGAATCTGAGCCACAGCAGAATCTTTAACTGCTAGGCCATCTGGAAACTCTGAATTTTAGAGTTTTGAGCTGTTCATTTTGAGCTATAAATTTTCTCTGCAGTTACTTCCCAGAAATCAGTTTCAGCCTTCTCAATGCCAACCTGAAAATCCCATAGGACTTTATAGATAACCTTATCTAATAATCTTTAGTAATTATAGTATAAAGCTTGTTTTTATATCTATATTGAACTAACTAAGGGCAATCATTTCCTTTCACTCATTTATTCATTATACTATCCTAATAAAATAGCTGGTATACATTTGGTTCTCAGTAATGAGTGTTGAATAAGAATGAACCATTGAGACGAAACCATTTGAAAAGGCCCATCATCCTACTGGTTATTGGCTGGAGACAGTCCTGAGCTCCTAGCTGACTTGTGCATTTTTTGTCCTGCCACATACATTGTTCCATCCTTAAGGAATTTTACAGTATTCTAGATCATTTTTCCAAGGTCAGCAGGAGAGGTTCTCTAGTGGAGATACACACACACACACACACACACACTCACGAAGCTAAAACCATCACCTTTGCCATATAATGTAACCTAATCAAGGCAGTGTCATCCCTACATTTTTGTCATATTCTGTTGGTTAGGAGCAAGTTAGAAGAACCACCAACACTCAAAATATAGGAATTATACAAGATTGTCAATCACTGAAGTCAACTTGTGATGTTTGTGCCATACCTTCCTAATAATGCAATAGGCTATTTCCCCTAACATGGAGAGAGGTGAGTACTGAATGTTGGTAGATTGAAAATAGATTTTCTATAATAAAAGTATTTTTATGGTATATTAGCTCTAAAGTCTATCAGTCTCCCCCATTTAACAAGAAGTCCAGGGTCCATTTTTCTCAAACTCATAAGGAACATATTTTATTTCATTCTATGAAGGAGAATAAGCTGGAGACATTTTCTAATATTTTATTTACTGGAAAAATAAAAGTGAAAAGGTTAAGTTGTATTTACTAATTTAATTATTGAGAAAAATGAATGACTAAGTTATTCTAGACTTAAATAATACCCATTTTCCCCCCTCTGGTCCACAAAATCCAGTCATCAGTAAAACACAAAGTGTTATGTTTGGCAATGAAAAATAGTAGGACTTTGTGGCTTATCTAGATGTGTAATGACATATTTTCTAAATGAGATTTTTTCCCCACATATGCATTTATAATTGGTATCATCTTATTTATTTCACCAAGCTAATTTTAGCACCACCTATCAGGCACCATATTCACTTGCTTTGATATTGTTCATTTTTAATTTTTTTTCTCTTCATCTTTTTATACCAGTGCTTTCTGTTCCCTAAGCACTTTCACAATTTCTGTCCCAGTGTAGCAATATCATGCTTTAGCAATTCTCTAGAATAAAGTAGGGCACACCATGAGTTTCAGTGTTTGTATTAACTACTTTTTTTGGTTGGTATTTATTTCAATCTCAATACTCATGTGAGGTATAGAGGTTAGACAAAGGACAGAAAAAAAAAGCAGTAGCACTTTCCTTCCGCTAACAACACATAGTGGAGATTCAAATAATTGAAATAGACACAATAAAGCAATTAAATTTTTATTTCTTTTTAAAAATTTGCTTCTGGCACTCAAAAAATAATGGTTTCACATAAAGATGAGGTAGGATAGGGCATGGGATAAAGTAGTTTGAAAATGCTCGACAACAATTTAAAAAAAGGCCTAATTTTATTTTTATTTGACTTTCAAACCAAGAGACCAAATGTTGAAATCAAAACAAACCCTAAGGCTTGTACATGCCAGTATCTAATGTACTCAACAAAGGAGCAACCTTCAGTATTATAGTGAATAAATAGCTTCTTGCTTGATGGAGAAAATAAAGCAAAAACTTGTAAAAAATTCTGTCCAAATTTGGATTACAAATTTTGATTTTATACAAAGGAAAACAGTAGCAACAACAAAACAATATCTAAAACCAAAGCAACACATCAGTAGTGAAACTAAGTTACTTTTGTTTGTAAGGGTAAATCCTAATTATGTATGGATTTTGACTTTCAAGTGTATGAACTGGGAGAATATCTTTTAAACTTAACTGTTTATATGATATCACCTGAAACCATTTTCAGATAATATTTACTGGCACAGCTGTCATCATTCCTCTTCTTTTTCCACAATGTTAACAAAAAGCCTTTTTCCACTGTTATTTTTCCCTATTAATGTTTATGTTCTCATAATATCAACCTCGAATTTTGAGGTCCATTATAGATTTGTATATATCCAAAAATGGTTTTCAGTATGAATTTTATACAGAATTTCCATTTCAGAATATGTATCCTTATTTTTGAAGACTCTATTTAGATGCACATCATCATTTTGATCTGTGAAATTTATAAAAGTTTATTGAATTAAAAAATATGTGTTTTAAATTACTGGTTGGATAAGGTTAATTTTCCAAAGTTTAGGATATTAAATTAATAAAAAAATACAAAATGAGTGAAGTGCAACACTCTAAGTGTGGGGCAATCTATTTACAAAAAAAAAAAAAATAGACAAGCAATGCAGTTGACAAGACCTAATTAACTTCTCAAATTTAATGTATGCAAAACTGAACTTATGATCTTCTTCTCTAAGTGTGATCTACCCCTAATGCCCCCAATCACAGAGAATGACATTTCCATTTTTCATGTGGCTCAGACTAGAAATCTGGGTGTCATCATTTACATCTCCCTCACTCACCCTGCCTGCATCCAACCTATCACCAGGTATGCTATTTTCTTTTACTCTGCATGTATGTCAAGTAGTCCTCTTTTCCGCCTTGTCACTGCTATCACATTAGTCCTAGCTGTCATCACATTTTATTTCTGCTACTTCACTACCCTGACAATACCTCCTTCAACATCCTACTCTTATCTTCCTCAGAACTTCCTTATTATAGTAACCAGAGTAATTTCAAAAAATACAAATTGGATCACATTATTCTCAGTTTCAAAATCCCCCAATGGCTTTGTAATCACCTAAGGATGATATTAAGGATTTTGTAATGTATCTTTATTAAAATATAGTGAATTTACAATATTGTGTCAATGTCTGCTGCACAGCAAAGTGACTCAGTCATACATATGTACATAGCCATTTTTTACATTAATTTCCATCATGGTCTATCCCAAGAAATTGGATAGAGTTGCCCGTGCTATACAGTAGGACCTTGCTGGTCTATCCATTCTAAATGTCATAGTTGTCATCTACTAACCCCCAACTCCCTGTCCCTAGCACTTCCTCCCACCTCCTGATTGGCAACCACAAGTCTGTTTTCTACGTCTGTGAGTCTTTACATTTTGTAGCTAGGTTCATTTGTGCCATATTTTGGATTCTGCATATAAGTAACATCATGTGGTATCTGCCTTTCTGTGGTACATGTATACAGTGGAATTCTACTCAGCCATATCTGTATCTTAAACACAAATAACACATTTCTGCATGTTCTTGTCCCTGAATATTTCCCCAGCTTTTCTAAGCTACATTCTTTTTGCTTACTCTGCTTCCATCACATCATCACTACCACACTTACCTTACTGTCACCATGTCTTCTCTTTTCCCAGCCTCTTCACATAGTATATTCTTACCCATCTTCTCATCAAATGTCTCACCAAATGCTATTATATTAAATTGCCTGTGATAGATTATTTCCTGTTATGACTTTGCATGTCACACTGTTCTAATTTCCATTTATAGCATTTTTACTCTAGTGTGTTTTTTTATGTAATTCTTAGCTTATATTCATTATCTCCACCCAGATTTTAAGAAATATAAACCCAGAAAATGTATTTGTTCTGAGTTCTTTTCCCAGTATTTTGCACTGGGCTAATAGGCAAAGAAAATTATTGTTGAATAGATTAGTAGGGGGCTAAACATTAGTTATATGTTATAAAGATTTAATATTCAAATATTGTTGCAATTATCTAGTGTAGTATATTTTGGAGAAATAATAGAGCAACCATGGGAATTTAAAGCTGAAATAAATCTCGAAGTCTCCTTGGTCATCCTTTTATTACCAGCCAAGTCTCAGAAGGAATAAGAGGTATGTTAGATATCATGCCCTTAGTTAAATTCAAAGCAAGGACAAAAAATTAGGTTTTCCACTTCTGAGTCTAGCGTAGTTTGAGTATTATTACCATGACTATATTCATCTCTTTAACCCTTTTCTCGATAATGTGGGTATTATGCTTTTATCTATAGGCCTTTATAGTTAATCACTTATTTTTTGGAGCTCCTGTCATGGCTCAGTAGAAATGCATCTGACTAGCATCCATGAGGACACAGGTTTGATCCCTGGTCTTGCTCAGTGGGTTAAGGATCCGGTGTTGTCATGAACTATGGTATAGCTTGTAGATGTGGCTCAGATCTGGTGCTGCTGTGGCTGTGGGATAGGCGAGTGACCAGCTCCCATTTGACCCATAGCCTGGGAACCTCCATATGCCATGGGCAAGGCCCTAAAAAGAAGGGAAAAAAAAGTTAATCACTTATTTTTTATTTAAAAAATATCATTAAATGCTCATTTTTCTACATCTCTCACCAACCCTGTTTTCCCTACTTGTCCCTGACATGTAGCTGTTATCCAAGGTTCTGTTTTTGTTCTCCCACGCTGCAACAATTCTAATGACCCATATACTTCAAATCCTTCCTTCCACTGCTATAGACATCATATTTGAACCAAAATTTAAATCCCAAAGTGATCTCTTCCTTGTCTTCCTGAACCAAATAACCATCTACTAGATATTTCTAGAAGTAGAAGCTGAAAGTAGTATAGTAGTTGGAAATCTCGTAACATCCTTAAGAAGATAAAAATCATCATCCACTCTGCAAAAGAGTCTTCTCCAGTCCAAGGCAATGCACAGTATTTTCATTCTTCTGCTTGATAAAACCTGAAAAGCCAGAACCCTCTCATTCTCTGTCATTCCAACTCTCTGCCTCACCACAGTCAACTGTCAACTTAAGCAAACTCTATCACTTAAACATTTCCAGGCTCAGGAAAACATCATAATAAACTTTTAGCTTAAAAAGAAACCTAGACGTACCATGAAGTGAGACTCAAAGAAGAGGTTTTTTTGGTTTTTTTGTTTGTTTGTTTTTTGGCTGATCCTGTGGCATGCAGAAGTTCCCAGGCCAGAGATCAGAAACCTGCAAGCACTACAGCTGTGACTTGAGCCACAGCAGTGACAATGCGAGATGCCAGATCCTTAACTTGCTGAACCACCAGGGAACTCCCTCAAAGAGGAAATTTAACTCGCAGTTAAATTTGATGAAATGATGTAGTTGAGAGAAGCAAAGTAACAGAAGTAAGACAATGACAGTAGGGCCAGATAAGGAGGAAGAGCCTGTTCTCTAAGTTTTTCTAAACATTAGCATAATTCTCTCTTACTTTGTACTCACACTTTGGAAATGAGAAACAACATTAGCTATAAACAGGACTGCAGATTTATATGAAACAATACCTTTTCTTCAAATTGAGGTTATGATAATGTTTGGTTTTCTAAAGTACACTTCTTTCTTTAAATAATAACAGAAAGGAAGATGATCAGGGCCAAAGCAAAAAAATAATAGAAAAAGGAATACCTTCAAAATTATTGAACTTCAAATAGAAATCCAAAGTCCTTCACTAAGGACTTAAGCAAGTTAATCTGTGTAATATAGATATTACTGTCCTACTTCAGTCATATTACAAAGTTTGAACCTTATTTCACTTTAATAGTATTAATTGACTTGCAAGAAAAGCTGCAAACATCTTTCAGGAAAAGAAAATGAATTGTGGTTTCAGAAAATATTTACAGTATAACGTTGTTCCTGTTCAGTAAAAGACTACTGTGCTGCTTTGTTCAAGATGTGAAACCAGATTCCTACTGTTGTTTTGTTAGCAGAGTCAAGCAATTGACAATGGGATCCGAAATAAAGTAGCCTTTCTCAATACTCTTTAATTTTCATATGTAGCCACAGAACTTAGCACAGTATGACTTTGAATCTAATTTGCTTCCTTTCTGATCTGTACATAAAATATATGGTTTCTAAATTGGTTTAATGGAAGCAATTATCAGAATAATATTCATTGGAAGTGCTGTGTGTTAGGAAAATCCATAAAAAAAGAAAACATTTTCTAGATAGACATAGAATCATTTTAGCTCAAGAAGTAAGCAAATCAGCACTATGTGACTAAACGGCATTCTTATTAATCTACCTTGAATTCAATGTGTTCCATTAGAATCTAAACCCCTTGAGGATTTTTGGCATTTTTTTCTATTTAATATTAAATTTCCATTGCTACAAACAAGTAAGTATTTGCCTATTGTCTGAAATACATGTACTGTAATTTTATTGTCATTTTCTTTTAAACCACTGATACCTCTGTTAAAGAATTATAAATCTATAACAGTTATAGTTAGTACCTATACTATAGGGGAAATCATACACGAGAAGCTGGTAAACATTTACGCTATGTCAAAAGGACCCTTCTTTTCTATACATCAAATAACAATTTGGAAAAACAGAATTTGCTGTTGACCTAGGGATTTGAAAGGCATGAAGAGCCAACAGTCCACAGCATGTGGACCAGGCATATTTGAATAGCATGCACTGCACAGCCTCTATGTACAAAGAGTTTGTATTTCCCAGTAATTGTTGCATGCCTAAAATAAAGAAAACAGCTGACTCTTGAGTTTTCTATCCATTTCATCAACACTGGTTGTTTCCAGATACATGGAATATCTTCCCTGTCATTTTTTTATGCCAAATTTATATTCCTATTTGTTCCCTTTTAAAGTTGAATCTCATACTCATAGTTTTAGAAAGTAAAGCAATCATGCTAAATTTTTAATCTGGAAAGATAAAATATAGATCCTTATAGTGCTTATCAAGAGAAAGTATTAAATAAGTTTTTGTTGAGAAATGCAAGTCCTTCCTGGAATTGTTATTTTGTTTGAAATATGGAAAAATGGAATGGAATGTAAGAGGACTGATAAAGTAAAACATCTTTAGAAAATAGGTAGAGGGATTCATATATGCAATCCTACTTGTTGATCAAACATTTGTGCAATATAGGAATATAATTCCAACCAATAGTTCTTAAAATTATAGCCATCACTACATTTTGTGTGAGGTCTCATAAAAACTCAAAATTCAGATTATTTCTTATAAGCCTACCTTGAATAAACATAGAGGGAAAATAAAATATATTCTGTATCATATCGTTCCTGGCAACATATGGAAAGCTTCAGAAGTTCAAGAGAAAAATGACAAATATTTCAGGACAAAAGTTGATTAGAAATGTAAGAACCTAGAGGTAGTTTTCTAGAAGTATTGTAAAATTTAAAAGTTCTTGTTAAAGTAATCAAGTATAAAAAGTTACTGATAAAAATGTAATACAAAATTGCCCCGGATCTCTCCATTGGCTAAAAAATACCCAGTAGAGGATGAAACTAACTCATTTCAAAACTGCAGTTTTTTTAACATGAAAATTTGAAAGTAGAAACTTTCCATTGCTTTTTGTAAAGTATCTAACAATGTGTTTTCCGTATTCCTTGCAAATGATCATGCTTAGAAACACTACCTATCTGCTGGCAAAGAGCAGACTTTTAAAGTTGTAGTCAGAAGTCACCCTGCAAATAAACATGAAATAATTAGTTTCTGTATATAATTCATGGAAAAGAGAATGCTATAAAGATTATTAAACAAAAATAGTTTTTATTAAATAAAAACTATAATTTTTCTTCTCCCATGTTTATATTCCCACATTCTCTATTAAACAATATTTAGATAGATAATCCCAACAGTCAGGCTCTGTTGGGATCCCAGGACCTGCCACAGTCTAATAGCAAAGTACCTTTTATGCCATTAATTTTATTATATGCATCCATCTATATGGACATTTTCTAGAAAGTACTCAACTTTTTCTGCTTCATTTCTTTCAATGAGATTCGAATCTGTTCAAATCTTTGCCTTTTTAATGATCAAAAATGTAAATTATCCCAAAATCTTCCCTGATTTTCTGACTGGAAGTAACTGTCCATTTATATCAATATCTTTAAAATGTCTGTGGTTTGTATAGCACCTATTAGATTATATTTGTTAGCAGTAACTTGTATATTGTAGCATAACCTCCACGACTAGATTTCAGTTCCCTTAGGACAATTGTTTTCTTTTTCCCATTCACATTTAAAACGTTGCCTTGTACCTAGCAATCTTTTGAGTATGTGTTTCCCGAATATTCTGACCACAGAGTATCACATGACTTTGATTACATTCTAAAAATACACACCAAAAATATCAAGATGCTTTGATTAAAGTCCCTGATTGATTAATTATCGTTAGGAAAGTTTATAAGTAACCTTATTATTTAATTGTCACCTTCAGTAAACACTTAAAATTCATGTCAAAGGATGGCATTCCAGAATTTGGGACTGATCATTAAGAAAGTCATTATAATTAACAGAGTATTTCTCATAAAATGTATTTTGACTATTGGGAGTATTTTGTATGTAATCAAACTAAATTATGATACTTAACATTTAATCAAATTCACCTCAAGAGCAAGTTATTTTGAACAATTTTTTTTTGCTTTCTTAGTCAATTAATTACTATAAAATTTTTAGCATTATGAAGTATATTCTATCTTTAGTATTTTATTCTATATCATTTTGGGCAATGTGTTACATTGTCAACTACTCTTTTATTATTGAATAAATTATTATATAAATGTATTCAGTGATATATAAAATATAATTTCATCTTCTAGATGATAACACTAATTGTAATCATCTTCTGTAAGCCTTTTCCCAGTTTTGAAATGGTTTCTAGATATGTTTATTATCAGGTGAATAAAGAAAAGTAATTCTTGGAGTTCCTGTCGTGGCACAGTGGTTAACGAATCCGACTAGGAACCATGAGGTTGCGGGTTCCATTCCTGTCCTTGCTCAGTGGGTTAACGATCCGGTGTTGCCGTGAGCTGTGGTGTGGGTCACAGACGTGGCTCGGATCCCACATTTCTGTAGCTCTGGCGTAGGCTGGCAGCTCAGCTCCGATTAGACCCCTAGCCTGGGAACCTCCATATGCTGCGGGAGCGGCCCTAGAAAAGGCAAAAAGACAAAAAAAAAAAGGAAAAGTAATTCTTGACTAATACTTGGTCTTTTATATGTATATCATATATTTGTATTTATTTTATAATGTGATTTATATTAATAATGAAGTTTATCAAATCTCTGAAATATAAGTGTTAATTCATGATGCCCTCTAAATGAGTAAGTTTTCAAAATCTATTACCTTAACAACAAAATTTTTAGTACAACTACATTTAAGATGATATCAATTTACATTTTACCTAGTTTCTCAGGTTATCTATCTGAATTTCTCAATAATGTAAACTTACAAAATGAAAAAGACATAAAATTCTAATTAGAATTATTTTTTAGGTTAATAAAATACAAAATAAAGCAGAAAATGAGAAATTAATAAACTAATCGGTAAACTTAATGCCAGAAATAGCGATTTACTTTAATATGTAATATATATTTTTTATAATTATTGTATTTTAATAATCATATTAACAAATATATTTATAATATAGAGTATAAAAGCATGCAACACATGGACTCAGAAAAAAGTTAAAATGATAAAATATATTCAGACTCTTTTCAGTTAAAAGGTATAAATTTGGAGTTCCCTTGTGGCTTAGCAGGGATCTGATGTCACTGCAGTTATAATTGAGAGCAGAATTTTTCAAAGTGATAACACGTGTCATCAACTACTAACATAATTAATTCTATTTCTTACCTGAACACATATCTAGGCAATATAAACAATTTTCCTAATCTCATATTTAAAGTTTTTTATATTTTTACTAATAAATATATTGTCTAAATATCCATTTTGAAGGGTTTTTTTTTTTTTCTGGTAAATGGCCTTTATCAAATTAAGGATGTATCCATTGATTTCTAGTTTGCTAGTCTCTTTTTACTTATGAAAACATACTGTATTTTTGAACATACATTTTATGCATATATGGAGAGGATATTTTTTTATTGCATTGGTGTTTGAAATTAATTAAATTGATAGGAAGATTTAGAACTTTAATACCTTTTAAATAACCAAATTATACTTGTAATACTTTGCTATTTTTAACTTAACATTTTTCCTAATAGTGAATTTGCATAAGAATTTTCTAAGAGGTTACAGTTTTTCATTCCACAAGTTTTGATGCGCAAACTCTTTTTTATCATTTGGTCTAAATTGTCTGAACTGACTTTCATGGTATTTTTCTTTAACCTATATATTATTTAGAAATATATTTTAAATTTTAAAAAATGTAGTGATTTACAAGTTATCTGGTTTTTATTTTTTTCTAGTTTATCCAAAGAATGTCAGTGGTTGAAATTTGTTGAGACATATTTATGGTAGAATATATGAAGAATATTTGGAAAATCATCTGATATACTTGAAAAGATTGAGTTTTCTGTAGCTGCTGAGAGATCTTTATATTAAATCAAATTGTTAACCACTTTTTCCAAATCTTGTCTACTTTTACATTATTTCTCGCCTATTTTCATTAACTTGCAGAGGAACATGTGTATTATTTCATATTTATCACTTCTTTTCTAGCAGATCTCCCAATGTTTGCTTCTTTTATTTTTGAGGGCCATATTTTTAAAGATGAATACTAATTTTGAATTTTTCTTTTCTTGTTGGTGAATTAAAATTTTTCTTATGGAATTTCCTCTTTATCATCAATGATGTTTTGTGTCTTGATATTTACTTTGACATCCATATATCTAGACCATTTTCTTTTGTTATTATTTTCAAATCATATCTTTTCTAAATTTTCTTTTTCATCCATTTGATATTCTTTAATTTTAGATGAATACTTGTATGCAGAAGATAGTTGAATCATGTTTTTTTTTTTTTTGGCTTGTCTTTTTGTTTGTCTAATTTTTATTTCAGTCTAGTTATATTTGTGTTTTAATTGGGTGGCATAGTACAAATTTACTTAATGAAATTAATAGTACATAATTTTTGATCTACTGTATTAATCTGTGCTTTTATTGGTTTACTTGTACTATATTTTCCCCCCTGACTTTTGCTTTCCTTGGCATTATCTAGCTATTTCCCATTATGTCATTTTTTTTTCTGCTACTTTGAAATTTATATATAGTTTTATGACTTTTTAAATGTTACTCTAGATTATAGCATGCATCATTGACTTGTGAATAGCTAATATTAATGACACATTTACATTTCCTCAAACAGAAAAGGACTTTAGAACACTTTCACCCATTACTGAGCCTTTTAGGCATGTGTGCCCTTTTATTTCACGGTTGAAAATTTTTGTATATATTTCAAAATCACCAACACAGTATTTTTATTTTTTTACAGTCAATATATTTTTAAAGATTAATGCATCGAGTTTACCATTTTATACTGCACTTCCTTTTATTTTGAAGTTTTCTTGATTAAAAAGTACATTCAGCACAGATACAAAAAACAGTCTATGGTAACTAAAGTGGAAGAGAAAGATGGATAAAATAGAAGTTTGACATTAACAGATACACACTACTATATAAAAAATAGATAAACAACAGGGACCTGCAACATACCACAGGGAACTACATTAATTTGTAATAACCTATAAAGGAAAAAAATCTGAAAATGAATATATATATCTATAACTATAATTTGAAAAAAAAGTCACACTCAGGACAAGGGCATTAAACAGGAATTGGATTTACTTCCTGTCTGAAACAAAGGTTTTCAAGATAGGCCATCAGTCAGTGAAGGATAGTGAGAGGTGGAAAATTCATGAGATAAATCCTACAGTACTCACAGTGTGCTATCTTGAAAGAATTTATAAAACATGGGGCAGAAAAGAAGAACCCAAGCCAAAAAGTCTTAAGGGATGAAAGCTAAGGAAGAGGTACTGAACTGAGAGAGCATTCTAGAGAGCTACAGATTGATGTTTTAGAATGTTCCATAGAGTAATGATTAAAACAAGTAAATAAGAAAAGTAATTAGGCTGGGGGAAGAGCACCTAAAAGACCTAACGAGAGCAGTACTCAGGTCTTAAACAGGGTCAGGAATAGACTGTTTCCATTATTCTAGCTGGAAATCCTCAAAATTGACGATGCTGAGAAAGTTTTGGTCCAATAATTAAGACTAATAAACTCTATACAAATACTGCCTCAGTTCAGAATGAAAACAATCTTAAGAGCAATGCTATGTTTTCTTGTAACTAAAATGCATCCCAGGAGTTCCCCTCGTGGCGCAGTGGTTAATGAATCTGACTAGGAACCATGAGATTGTGGGTTTGATCCCTGGCCTCACTCAGTGGGTTAAAGATCCTGCATTGCCGTGAGCTGTGGTGTAGGTCTCAGATGCAGCTCAGATCCCACGTTGCTGTGGCCCTGGCATAGGCCGGCGGCTACAGCTCGGATTAGACCCCTAGCCTTGGAACCTCCATATGCTGGGGGTGCAGCCTTAGAAAAGACAAAAAAAAAAAAAAAAAAAAAGAAAAATGCATCCCAGATCAAAGCCCCAGAACATATATAATGATACAAAAATATAGAGCACCCAGCAAAATTAAATTCACAATGTTGTGTCATCCAGTCAAAGATTATCCAGCATACAAAAAAAAAAAAAAACACAAAAAACCCAGGAAACTACCAAAAAGAATGGGGAGAAAAATGAATTAAAACCAGTGAAAAACTGATGAAGAGGCTATAATGAGTAGAAGGGATATCAAAACATTAGAAAGAATTCTACTAGTTCAAAAATTTATATAAAAATGTTTTAGAGATACATAGAAGACAAAAAGACATTTTGAGATGTGAAAAAAATTTTCAAGATGTGGAAACTATAATGGTGAGGTTAAAGATGTGGAAACCATGAAGAGGATTAATGATAGATTAAGCATTGAAGAAATAAAAAATTAGGGAATTTGAAAATATAGTGATAAAAAGCATACAAAATGAAGCTAAGAAAGAAAAATGACTCAAAAAATAAATAAGATATACAGAGAATCAGTAAGTTTTAGGACAACTTCAAGAGTTCTAATACGTGTGTGACTGGAATCAATGAGGGAAAAAAAAAGAGGAACAGAAAAATATTTGAAGAAATCATGGCCCAGGGCATCAAATGAAAAGTCATTTTAATCGTTTTTAAATAATTTTATTTGTTATTTCAGGAAACATTAATGACATCAAAATAGGAAAGATTAGAACATACTCAAATACTCATATGTGTAATTGTTAATATTTTCATTTTGGATTACACGTTAAGAGTACCATAATCATTTTAGTGCTCCGGGTTTTTATAAATCTATCAAACTCTCATGTTAGATCTTCAGATTTGAACATATGTTTTTCCAGAGTAAGTTCTCTTGCTTGTTTCCAAACTCAAAATACTTTTTTTCCCCTCAGATCCATATACTTATACCAAGAAGGAACAATTCACTTCCTTTTTCCTAGATTTGGTGAAGGGCATTAGGAGAAGGATTTATTGGTCCTTTAAAAAAAAATCAGAGAGACCTTTGGCACACGTGTTATTATATATACAATAACCCCTCATTTTCTATGATTTTGCTTTCTGCAGTTTCAGTTACCCATGGTCAGTGGAAGTCCAAAATATTAAATAGAAAAATTTCAGAAATAAACAATTCATAAATGTAGGTTACACACCCATTTCGAGTAGCATGATGAAATCTTTCATTAACCAGCTCTGTCCCATTCAGGATGTGAATCATGCCTTTGTCCAGTATATCCCATAGTTTCTTAGTAGCCCCCTTGATTTATCAGATTGACTCTCATAGTACCATAGTCCTTATGTTCAGTCAAGTAACTCTTATTTTCCTTAATAATAGCCCCAAAGAACAAAAGTAGTGATGCTGGAAATTCTGATATGCCAAAGAGAAACCATAAAGTGCTTCCTTTAAATGAAACAGTGAACATTCCTGACTTAAGGAAAGAAAAAAAAAAAATCACATGCTGAGGTGGCTAAGGTCTGTGGTAAGGGTAAATCTCATATTTGTGAAATTGTGAAGAAGGAAGAAGAAATTTGTGCTATTTTTTTCTCTAATACCTCATACTGCAAAAGTTATGACCACACTGTGAAGAAGTGCATAGTTAAGATGGAAAAGGCATTAATCTTGTGCAATATGATATTTTGAGACTACACTTCTATAATTTTTATTGCAGTATATTGCTCTATTTTATAACTAGTTACTGTTACTAATCTTCTGTAGTGCTTAATTTATAAATTAAGCTGTATCATATGTATGTATGTATAGGAAAAAAACATAGTATGTATAGGGTTTGGTACTATTTGAGGTTTCAAGCATCCACTGGGGGTCTTAGAACATATGCCCCTCAACTAAGAGAGGACTATATAGTTCTTTACATCACTGATTCCCAAATCTGTCTCACTAGTACATACTATTTGGATTTCTGTTAACTTGAATTCTTATCCTTACTCCAGCCCCAATAAATCAGTCAGAAGTATGAGGCATGGGGCCAGGAATTTTCAGTTTAATAAGATTCCAGTTTAACTCCACTGATCTCCCAGTTTCAATACTATGGCCTAAGCTATCAAGGTATCATTCATTTTGAAAAATCAACCCATTATATTGCAAAAGGGAAAGTTCAAGGCAAATTTCTAGCTACAACTCCGTGATCACTGAAGGTACAGAGCAACTGACTGGACAATTTTTCAAAAAAGTCATCTAGAAATAACATTTTAACACTGTCACATAACTAGTAGTGAAACTCAGCAAAATTTATAAATTAGTTTGGTATATATCAAGTAGAATACATTATTTAAATTGAAAATTGAGGAGTTCCCGTTGTGGCGCAGTGGTTAACGAATCTGACTAGGAACCATGAGGTTGCAGGTTCAATCCCTGGCCTTGCTCAGTGGGTTAAGGATCTGGTGTTGCTGTGAGCTGTAGTGTAGGTTGCAGACGCAGTTCAGATCCCGTGTTGCTGTGGCTCTGGCATAGGCTGGTGGCTACGGCTCCGATTAGATCCCTAGCCTGGGAACCTCCATATGCCACAGGAGCGGCCCTAGAAAAGGCAAAAAAAAAGGCAAAAAAACAAAAATAAAAAATAAATAAATAAATTGGAAATTGAATAAGTCTATCCTACAAATTACAATGATAGGTATTATTCTTAATACTGATAAAGAGGAATAATCCATAAAAATGCTTGATATTATAGGTTTTATAGATTACTAATAATTTTTATATAGCATTTTATTCCATTCATTAACAGTAAGAAAATCTATTCTGAAACAATATTAGTTCTCTAGCTCAGTCAACCATCTAAAAGAACTAGAGAAAAATATGTATTCATGTTGTATTAAAACCACACATATTTTTTTGAGTTTCCTGGTTGCCTAGCACATAAGGATTCAGCATTGTCACTGCTGTGGCTCCATTTGATCCCTGACCCAAGAACTTCCGCGTGCTGAAGGTGCATCCAAAATTTTTTTTTTAATTTAAAATTTAAAAGAAACCACAAAAATTATTTTATAAGAGAATTTTAACATGTTTTAATTTGTTTGAGGGTGCCTTGTGAAATATTACTTTAGCAAATCTAAAGATCTTTTTTCAACTAATTATTTCAATTCTGATATTCTTAAAGCCTTTGTCTCAAAATCTTCTACTGCTAGTATGGTAGAATTTTCACAATCTTGGGTACTAATGGTTTCATTTGTGTTGCAAACTCATTCGGAATGTGAAAAAAATCAATTTTAATGCCAAAGTTTTTGGTTCCAAGCTAGATAAGTTTATTAAACAATAGCAATTTCATTTAGAAGGTAACCTCAGGGTCTCCACCATGGCACAGGGGGTTAGGAATCCAACTGCTGTGGCTCAGGTCATTATAGAGGAGTGCATTTGATCCCCCACCTGTCGCAATTGGTTAAAAAAATCCAGTCTTGCCTCAGCTGTGATGGAGGTCACAGCTATGACTTGGATTCAACACCTGGCCTGGGAACTTCCATATGCCAGGATGCGGCCATTAAAAAAAAAAAAAAGATATATAGATATGGTAATTTCAAAATCAAAACTTCGGTATAGCAATTACTAAAAAGCAAAACGTTTTTTTACAAAGATTTGCCAAAGCTAAAATTTCTAATTTTCAGTGGTTAAGTAGAAAAGTGAATGGTAACTAGATTTGAGGTGGTATATATGGATGCCAAATTGTATTGCTTAACACCTGAAACTTAGGTAATAAACAAAAATCAAAAACCAGAGAACAAAAAAAATTATCTACATAAATAAATAAAATGCTCATTGTAGAGAAAGAATGAGTGCATACTTTTTGTTGACGTTGTTTCTGAGATTGACAGTGTTATATAATTTTATGGCTGAAATGATTCCCAAAGATAGTGGTCTGAAACTAATCTATTTACCTAACTATACAATCTATCATTTATCTATATATTTAGTCAGTAAATATGTATCAAGTATTTGCAGTGTTCTGGGAAGCATGGGGTTTCAATAGACTGCTGGATAAAGGATACATTTAAACTTGCTGAAAGACAGTATAACAAAAGTTTTGAGTCTCTTTGAATAAGGAATATAGCATCCAAGGACCTAGTCTTAAAGAATTATGTATATGTAAAAAAAATTAGCCTGGAGGATATTCACTGAGAAGTTGCTGAGAAAAACAATGAATCATAACATCAAATAAAAGACACTATTGTTAAATTGTCTTATCAACAGTAATTTAGGAATATAATACCACTTGCTAATTGAATTCAAACATGTTTTCCTTCATTTGCTCACATTATAATAGCAGATGGACCCTTCTCCTTCTAAGAGTAAGGTCTATAATTATTTAGCTCACTTTGGCTCACCTTCGAATTAATATGTTTGTTTTTGTGGGGTTTTCCTGTTCTCAGGTCTTTCATTTTTCCTGCTAATTTCCCTTGCTCGGGTGTGGATCCAAGGCAGGTCTTGTGGCTCTTCATGATTTGGCCCTACTTCTTTGTGTTTTGAAGAGGTGCATTGCAATAGAGTTTGTTTTAAATGTTTTCCATGAATGTGCTATCTGTTTTTATGTTCAAATTCAGAAAGATTCAAAATTAGGCTTCTGTCACTGCTACCATGTTGCAAAAAGTCCTATACGCATCGTTTTAAACATGACAAAATGTGGTCTCTTCCTGTTAAAAATAGATAGAAAAACTAGTGACAACATTTCCTGAAAGAAATCTATAACTAAAAGAATAGAAAATAGTTTATCACATATATCTTTACTTTAGGATGACAGAATATGAATTTACTAATTGACTGTCACAATGATTAACATATAGACATTTACTATGGATGCTCTTTAATTTTTTTCCATTTTATTACTGTGGCATAGGCAGTTTTCTCTTGAAGTTAACTACTACCTTAGAATCAATAAAAAATTGCATGATCTTTGTGTGAGAGGATGCAAAATTTTTCATAAAAATGTAAGCAAATTCTGGGAATAGACTTACAACATAGCTACCTGTAATGAGTACATGGATTTGAGTTAGTAACACAAATTTGCATTTATGACTTTGAACCATGTATTTCACTCACAGGTTCTTTTCTTAAAATATTAAATCAATAATTGTAATGCTAATAAATAGGATTCTATTTAACTTTCTTTGCTTTACTCCTATACTTTCTCTCTCTGGCTGATGATATAGAAGTTCCAGCAAAGAATTGGCAATGATAAAACTGAATTAATTTTTTAGTACTCTAATATGTCAATTATTAGCTTTAGAAATCCCAAAAGATAGTAAAATAATAAGTACATAGTGTTAAATTATTGGTAAAATTAAGATACGAGAACCGTTAAACCAGTAATAATAGGATTAGATTAAAAATGTATTAGAGTCAAGATCCTGTAATTTTTAAGAAAAGTTTTTGTTAATGTCAAATAATAACAACTGCATTGCCTTAATCCAAATAACGACAACTGGTTTTAATGATTAGGCTTACAATCTCTCACGATATAACAAACTGAAAGTTTGGCAGTCTTAAATTGTAAACTCCTTACTCTAGCAGGGGAAAAAAGGACGACGTTAGTCTTGCAGCACTTTATACAGAAAGAGAACTTAATAAATGCTAACTGCCTGTATTTATAACTCATGGGACAAGAATCCCAGCTTGCTGCATTGCCAGTTTTCACATGCTCCTCTTGTACTACTTGTGGGCACAAGGAATTATTGTCTATCTGAGATCACTAGGATACTTCTTCACAGACAGAATAGGGAACAGAAAGAGACATTTTAAAAAGCTGGGACCTAAAATTCAGGCCTTGAAAAACAATACCCATTAGATTAACTTTGGTAAGATGACTATATCAGTTTTAATTCTCCTATGGAATATCCAGCTCCCCTGCAACTTTAATACGACTGAATATATATTTCATCCTTAATAGAGCTTGCCTATTATTCTGCTTCTTTGACTCTTACTTTTTTGCTTCTTTCTTCAACCCCTCTCATTATGATTTTGCTCAGTTTGTTGAAATGGAAATAGCAATATCTCCCAATGCACAGCTCAAAATTTTAAATGTATTACACAGTGTAAAACAATTTGGCAAACTTTATTACATTGTACAAATGAAAGGTAATATAATGACAATACTTCATTCCCATAAAACATTGAATTTATTTATCTATAATCTTTTCCTAGGTATTTAATCCTATGCAGTATTCACTCGATTGAAAGCTATTGGTACAGTCGGAAAATACAAAACTTTCAGAGAAAGTATTGAACAAACCTCATACATAATTAATTGTGCATGCCATTTTGAACATCACCATGTTGAAATAGAGGTCACAATTAATGAATGGCTTAAATGACAGGACAAAAAATGGATACTGCCCATTCAAAACATAATGGCAATCTCACCTGGTAATTTATTAGCAACATTGTTTATGAAGATTATCATTCATATAAGGATACCTTATTTTTTAGTTATTTGATTTTTCTATTCAGAATCTTCAAGTGTCTCTGAATGTATCTAGACACGAAATTATCAGGGTATACTAGTTTATATCTGTTTCTATCTTGAATGCATTATTTTGGACATTAAAATGAATATTCAATGTGTAAAACCACTCCAGGAATAATAAACTGTTCCTACTATTTTTAGCAGTTAGGAAAGTTCATTTGAAAGTTAATGCTGGTGACTGTCATAGGTGAAGTGCTAATGAATTAGCCTCAGGATGGGACATGACTTTCTGGGGTGTTTTACCTGAGACATTTACATTTAAGACTTTGTAAATGTGTGTCATATTCCTATGCTTATGAATATCATTAGAAATTCCAACATGAGAAATCCTTGCCTAAATCATTTGGAAGCCAGGTACAAAACACTGTTTTTAAAATCCTTAAATTTGAACTGTTTCCCTCTATATGTTCTTGTATTATTAGCTAGCTTATTGATTATAAAACTAAGTAGATTAACTACTATTCACTTTCAAGGGGAGTAGCAAAGGATGACAAACTTATATGAAATCTTTTCTATAAATTTTATTCTTATGTGAAGGATTTGTCTCAAATATGTTGGCATCTAATACCATGTGTCAATTGAATTGTTTATGAGATATTAGTTTCAAATATATATTATATAACAAAATTCAGAAGAAAATCATCATCATAAATATAAATGTGTTTGCTTTGCTTTTATAAGGGCAACTTGGGAAGGAAGCATTTAAAACTTCACTTCAGTCTTCCACTAAATTCTGGTGATATACTGAACATTTTCCCTCTTAATGTATTCATAAAAGTAATTGGCTCTTGAACAAACCACTCAGATGTTTTCTGACCTGCTATAACTTTCAGGAATTAGAATGACACAAGGAGAAAAGAAATTTCAACCATCATTAATCAATGGATTGCTTTCTTTTAAAAGTCAAAGTAAAAGGCATGCATTTAAATTTGGCAATGCTGTTAGGTGCATAAAAGTCATCGTGATCCACAGTTCTTTCCTTAATCACATTATCTCATGTAAAAGTAAGCATGTAGAGAATAATCTGATTGTATAAGGTTTCTAAAATTTGTAAGCACTTAAAATAAATAAATATAAAAATTCAAAGATGTTGAAAATAGTTTCAGCCACTTATATTGGTGAATAGATCAGATGATCTAGTCTAAAAGCATAAGTAAACTGCAAAATCGTTAACTCTGATAATATTATAAGCACCAACTATTTGCTTCATATTTCATGGAAACATTTAAAGTTGATAAATTTAGACATCCTATCATTTTTTTCCATGAACTATGATAATCCTATAAAGTAAGGAAGATGATTCTGACGTATTTCTTATTAATTTATAACTTAGTTTTATCAGTTCCTTTATTACACGACCTTATAGACAGATTATGTATTCCACCCATAGTGTTAGATGTTTATTGCTGCTTGAAGGTAAACAAAAACTCCTTTCAAATAAAGGATGTCTACAAGCTTATTAATTTTAGTACACTGGCGAAAAGAGACCAGACCTTAGATTTGTAGATAATTTATTTTGGATCCTGGTCAGATACATATGACTGTTTGATTTGAGGATGTCATTGAAATATTACTTGAGCTTCAGTAGAAATTTGAGGAGAAAATATATCCAGCAAGTAGGAGGGCAGACAAAATTTATACCGTGTTTTGTTTTTTTGTTTTTTTTTTTTTTTTTTGGCTTTTTGGCTTTTTGCTATTTCTTTGGGCCGTACCCCTGGCATATGGAGGTTCCCAGGCTAGGGGTCTAATCGGAGCTGTAGCCGCCAGCTACAGCAATGCGGGATCGGAGCCGCGTCTGCAACCTACACCACAGCTCACAGCAACGCCGGATCCTTAACCCACTGAGCAAGGGCAGGAACCGAACCCACAACCTCATGGTTCCTAGTCGGATTCGTTAACCACTGCGCCACGACGGGAACTCCTATACAGTGTTTTTAGCACATAGTATGTTTGTCTTAATAACTATTATATTTTAGAACAGTTGTAGATTCATAGAACTGTGTGTCTATATCCTCACACCTAGTCTTTCTCATTATTAACATCTTCCATAAGGAAATATATTTTTTAAATTAATGAATCAATATTGACCTATTAACTAAAATCCACACTTTATTTAGATTTCCTTTGTTTTTACCTCATGTCTCTTTTCTGTTCCAGAATCTTATTCAGGACACCACATTACATTTAGTCATCATGTCTCCTTAGGCTTATCTATCTAGGCTGCGACAGTTTCTCAGAGTTTCTTTATTATTCATGACCTAAGCTGTTTTGTAGGGTCCTGCTCAGATATTTTATATAGCGACCCTCATCTGGTCATGATTTCCTCATGATTAGGCTGGACTTCAGGTTTTTGGGAAAAAGATCACAGATGTAAAGTGCCTTTCTAGTCATATAATTTCAAACCATTTCATATCACTGGTGAGAATGAGGCAATATTTGTCAAGTTTCTTTATCATAAAGTTATTCTTTCACCCTTCACTTTTTCCATACTGCACCCATTGGAAGGAAGTCACTATTCACAATCCAAACTTATGAAGTGGAGAGTTATATTCCACCTTTTTGAAAGATAATATATGCCTTTTATTTGTAATTCTTCACTGATCCATGTGGCTCTGGATTATAGCTGGAGACAGTATGAACTACTAGTATGTAGCATGCATTTTGACTCTTCATTTATTTGTTTTGGTCATTTATTTATATCAGTATGGACTCATGGATATTTAATCATTTTGATTATGACCCCATTCTAAAATTATTTATTTTGTAGCTCAAACTATTCCCTCTTGGCTATTGAGAGTGTCCCTTGGACATGTCACCATAGTTTTATTTTCCTTTATAAAAAGAGCTGTGTCAGGAATGACTGAGATGTGACCTGAGGACCTCTGGGTTTGTTGCCTGTGCTGGACTTCTGGTGAACACTCTAAAATAAAACTGCTGAATCATTGCCGAATTGTAAAAATGAAAAATTAATCCTGAGAACTGAACTTTTTCTGGACTAAGGAAAACAAAGCTTTCCCTAATAACAGATAAGATGTTTTCCATAACCCAATTGTGTGTGTGGAAACAGTTTTACCCACACACCCAAATTCTCGGTAAAGAATTTGTGTTTAAGGACTTCCCATAGTGGCTCAGCAGTAACAAACCCAGCTAGTATCCATGAGGACACAGGTTCAATCCCTGTCCTCGATCAGTAGATTAAGGATCTGCTGCTGCCATGAGCTGTGTTGTGGGTCACAGATGCGGCTCAGATCCTGCTGTGGCTGTAGTGTAGGCCTGCAGCTATGGCTCCAATTCAACCCCTAGCCTGGGAATTTCCATATGCTGTGGGTGTGGCCCTAAAAATACCAAAAAAAAAAAAAAAAAAACCATGAAAAAAGCCCACCTGTGTTTAAGCCTGCATTAACTGCCCCCCTTTTCTCATAAAAATTTCTGCCCACTTTCCTCCAGTGGGACACTATCCTGGGATCTTCCTGAATCTGTAATAACTTTAATTCTAAGACTTCAAATAAGCTGCTATTTTGCCCCTATAGTTACTAGTCATTTGGTTGACACTATTTATTTAGGTATTTTTTAGGGCTTCACTGTGGCATATGGAGGTTTCCAGGCTAGGGGTTGAATTGGAACTGTAGTTGCTGGCCTACACCACAGCCATGGTGAAGCCAGATCTGAGCCATGCCTGTGACCTACACCACAGCTCATGGCAATGCCAGATCCTTGACCCACTGAGCAAGGCCAGTGATCAAACCTGTGTCCTCACGGATGCTAGTCAGATTCCTTTCCCCTGAGCCATGACAGGAATTCTGACATCTTTTATTTATTTATTCCTAGCACTTCCTTGCTTTCTGGTACTACAAGATTCTCTAGACTTATCTTGTGTATTTCCTGAACCAATCTTAAGCCTTAGTATCAGATATTTCCTTTTTCCCCAAAGGGACCTGGATTAGAGTACTATAAGAAATCAAGATCTGGGTGATGGGTAAGCTTATTGCCACTGCAGTAGCCTTGCTTCTAGGATCTCTCAACTGAGAGAGAAATAAGATATGTGTGTATATAATTACCTGTACATATATACACAGCTATAAACATTTGTGTATATATAGATATATAGATATATAGATCTGGACCTATATTCAGCTACATATGAGTTCATGTTAGTGTCTCCAACTCTAATATAATACCAACTGAGTTATGCTAGACTTCCCCTTTTGCTCCTCTGTTATCCCCACACCAACACACCCTGTATCTGCCATCCGTATGCCTGCTTAATTTCAGTATACAAGAATTTCAGGTTCAAATTTTTAACCCATACCCCCATGGTCAAGAACTTTGCCAATAGAGTTCCTTTTGCCTTTAGTCTTACAGTCTCCACTATTTCTAAAATTTCTTAGGTCAGCAGTTCTTCCCTTAACTCCATTTAGTGAGGTTAGTACCTTTGTTAATATAGTTAGAATAGTTCATCATAGTCTGCATTTCATGTTGGTATTCCCTGACATTTAAATGATTTTTTAAATTGTATATGTTAAGTTCCACTTTTTATGCTGTAAAGTTCACTGGGTTTTGACAAATGCAGAGTTTCATGTATCCACAATTATATTGTCATTCAGAAGAGTTCACTGCCCCTAAACATCCTTTGTTGGTCATCTATTCACCCTTTCCACATTCCCTAAACCCCTGGCAACCAGTGATCTATTTATTATTCTTATAGTTTTATCTTTTTAATAATGTCATATAAATAGAATCACATAACATGTGGCATTTTCAGATTAGTTTCTTTACTTAGTAATTGTTTGGCTTTCATTCATCCCTTTATAGCTTTGCTGTAGGTTTAATTGCTGAGAAACTCCTGTTTAGTTTTGTCTTTTGCTTGTTTTAGATTTCTTGTTTCTCCTCTTTTTTTCTTTTTTTGTTCCATGTTTTTTTTTTTTTTCTTATTCTGTAATGCACCACCCTGAATTGGTTAAGTCTTCCTCTGTCCCTGTGATTTCTGAGCAGTCAGAAAAATATCTAACTGTATGATAGCTAATAGAAATTTTGTTATTAAATGTTTAAAAATTATTGCCATAATCGTTCATGCTTATTTTATTTTATAATATTCATAACTTTATTTTGCCCTTTTGTTTTTCTTCCTTCAATTTAAATCTATTTATTTTCTTTTATAGTTAATGTTTATCATTTCTTTTCTTTCTCTCTCTCTCTCTCACAACCTTTTCTGATCCTTTAGAATTAAGTTTTAATCTGATCTTTTTTTATTTTAATTTTTCTACTTAGATTTCTCTATCACTGAGTTTCCCTGCTCACCTTCTGAAACCACATAGGACTCTGTGGAACCTTCCCCAGGGACAGACACCCTCCCTGTCCCCCCTTGCCTCTTGTTTGTAGAAAAGATTTAAACTTCTAGGTCTTCCCCCAATTCCAAAGAGCAAATTTAACTGGAAAAGTGTGAAAATACAGAAGCAAATAAAGCAATCAAGAAAAACAAAATAATAATAGTTCTAGGACCTTTTAGTTCCTCCTCAAGGGCTATAGAGAATATCCTGAGCCACAATGTTGAGTTTGTTTTACAGATACTAAACCTCCCATCAGGTAGAGGAAGTTAACTGCATGCATAGACCCCAGATCAGAAGGATGATGGTTGATATTCCTAAAACAACACCCTGCTACTTCACCATCAAAGAGAATTGTTCAGGAGCTGTGACTCTCTCCCTCACACTGACTTTAAAAGCCCTCTCTTGCAGACATCAGGGAGTTCAGTTCTTTTGAGCACCAGCTGACAGTTCTCCTTGCTTGGTGCCCTGCAATAAATGCTGGAATTTCCTTCACCACAACTCAGTGTCAGTAGACCGGCTTTGCTGTGTGTTGGGCAAGTGGACCCAAGTTGAGTTCAGTAATACTTCCTCCCCAAAACAAATATTCTTATAATCCTTGAATTATTTGATATTCTGACTATGATATGATATTCAGAGTGTTCAATAAGATGAATTTAATTAGAAGATTGTTTACTCACATGTGGGTAAAGGACAAGGTGAGAGTGGCTACAACAACTTAAAGATAACTGTAAAGAAGATGCTGCTTAATCGCAGGTGCGTCACTAGGTAGGCAGAATGGACTCAGCATGGCTTGGAGGGAACAGAGGAAATATATAATATGCCCTCATTCTTTTACCACTTTTAGTGGTTGACCCAGGGGTTATAATATATATATTTCATTAGAATTTATAACTTTATATATAATGCAAGGATCTATTTTACATGTAGTGTAAGCATCTAGCTAGAGTACAAAGCATAAAAGTTATACATATGACTGTGATCATATCAAATGGGTCCCACTTGGAAATGCTTCTCCTGGTCAGAAATGGAAAACATGAACAAAAATAAAAATAATATTTGTGATGTATGAAAATAGAACAAATACCTTTAAAAGATAATTTAAAATGGGAAAAAAATAATTGGTAGATTTTGGGTGATGCTAAATGAAGTTATAGGTATGACTGGATCACTTTGCTCTACAGCAGAATTTGACAGAACATTGTAAATCAATGTATAATAAAAAAATCATTATTATCACTAGGAAATGTGTGAAAAGCAAGAGTATTATCTAAATATACAAATAAAAATACAGTAATAACTAAAATATATATTTGAAAAAAATTAAATAAAGAGTATCCAGAATTTCTCCTGCATCTTTATATGATGTGTAACCTAAGGTAACCAAATTGTCAATGAGAGAAAATATATTCTTATAGTATTATAAATCAAGGTCATATATTTTTTAAAAGACATAATGACATTAAGATATCTCAGTTTGGCAAACTTGAGTAAAATGCTAGTTGTGGGCAATGATCTGATATCATAAATGTACAAATAACCTGACATCATGTGCCTTCTGATGGGAGCACACGATGACAACTCTGAAGTACTCTTGCTAGAAAATTGACCCAGAATCTTAACAAGCCTCTCTAAGTCTAACTGCCCATTTATAGGAAGTAGAAGAACAAAGAAATGTGTTCAATTATACAAAAGGTAGGTCATCTACAAAAATTCAGACTGTGTAAAATGATATTGAGTTAAACTACTGGTTTTCTTAAAAAATAAATTGCAAGAAAAAAAGGATGGAGAGAGTGAACAGGAATATTCGTCTAAGGGCTGCACTCACGCATAGGGAGGTTTCCAGGCCGGGGGTCAAATCAGAGCTGAAGCTGCCAGCCTACACTACAGCCACAGCAACTTGGGATCTTAGCCATGTCTGCAACCTATTCCACAGCTCATGGCAAAGCCGGATCCTTAACCCACTGAGTGAGGCCAGGGATTGAACCTACATTCTCATGGATGCTACTCGGGTTCATTAACCACTGAGCCATGACGGGAATACCAGGTACCTATATATTAACCAAGACATGTCAGCCAGTTTCAATCTACTGGTTATATTGGATCTTAACTCCAACTAGTGGTTCTCAACCAGAGGTGGTTTTTCCTCCAGGGTACATTTGGAAATATCTGGAGACATTTTTGATTGTCACAACAGGGCAAGGGAGAGTGGAGGGTGTGGGAGAGGAGCTATAAAGGGCATCAGCTTGGTACAAGCCAGGGATGCAAGAGTATATTTTATGATGCACAGGCCAACCTCTCCATAACAAATAATTACCTAGCTTAGAATGTCAATAGTGCTGAGGTTGAAAAACCCTGATTCAAACAAATAGGCTTTATAAGATATTTGTTTTAGATACATTCTGATTCTGTAGTAGAAGTTATAGATATACTCTTATACACAAGACAGTTTCATGAATGGTTTAGTGTAACATGAGGAATAAACAGTTTTGGGTTTTTTTTTTTTTTTAGTTTTTTGTGGCTAATCAAGATTTTTATTAATATGTATAATATTTTCTATTTACTTGATTCAGAAGGCAAAGAAAAGTGAGAAAAGCTCAATGAAAAATAAAAATGACCTAAAATACCAATATCCAAGAAGAATCATCTCTTTGGAGTGGATTCTTCTAAACGTTTGCGTGTATCTGTGACATATATAGATAAATTACATGAAATATGTAAAATATCTATACATATATAACAAATTTATCTCACAGAACCTATCCCTCAGAGCTCATATAATTTATAACTAGCTTTTTTTTTTTTTTGGTCTTTTTAGGGCCACATATACAGATTCCCATGCTAAGAGTCAAATCAGGTTGTAGCCACTGGCCTAAACCACACTCATAGCAATGCCAGATCTTGAGTGCATCTGTGACCTACACCTCAGCTCATGGTAATGCTGGATTCTAAACCCACTGAGTAAGGCCACGGATTAAACATGCATCCTCATGGGTAGTAGTCTGGTATGTTTTCACTGAGCATGATGGGAACTCCTATAACTAGCTTTTAAAAAGCACATGTATACACACACACATATATGCTGAGTATACAGTTTATGCAACTGTTCTCCTAATATTTTGGTAAGCAACAGCAAATGAATAAATACCATGATTCTTTTTGTATGTTTAATAATTTTAATGATCATGGTATCTTATTTAGTTTATTTCTTCAGTTTACACTGTCTCCTTATTACTATAAATAATTCATTTATTTTTATACTTTATATAGAATAATTTATATCTTTATACGTAAAACCTGAGTGCTGATGAATGTTTAATTCACATACACAAGCTTTGAGAGACAGAAACCATGTTGGAGTACTATAAGTTCCAATAATAACTATCACTTCTATTTCACTTTATATTTCCTAAAAAAATTACAATAGCTATTTAACAATATCTCTGAGATAGATATTATTATTAGTACAACTCTATGGATTTAGGATAGAAGCAGACCTGGTTGAAATTAGCACTGCTACTTTCTAGTTGTACAGTCCCTGATAAGTTTATTAATATTTTAGGGCCCCAGTTTCTTCTTTAAAAACTGATATTACCCATCCACAATATTCATTGCAAAGAATTAAATGAAAAAAATATTTGTGAATTGCTTAGCATTATACTAGCATGCAGTTAGCACTCAGTAAATATTTTATTGTTGTTGTTGTTATGATCTGTCCTTCTTTTCCATGGAAGAATAGAGAAATAAAACCAAACATCCATATTTACTCAGTGGTGGTAAGAGAAGAGTTGCACCATGAATCCCAGTCTTCCACACTTAGTAACATTTTCAAATATTCCCCTTCTAAGTTCAGTTTCTCTACTGACAAGAGCTATGAAAAAGAAATGATAGACCTAATTGTGGCTCTCAGCTTGGAACTGTAGAAGGAAGAGAGCTGGATATCTCCCCTAAGCCTTATACAAAGTCAAAAAAAAGTGGCCAGTGTTTAAATGATTCATATAATATAAGGAGTGATTAACAAAAATGGAATAAGAAACATTAAGTGGAATTGTGCTCTAATGCTCGTTCCAAAAGTACTGTCCTAAAAAAATTAGCATGGGTATGAGAGAATTTGCATTTATGTCATTCCACCCAATACCAAAACCAATTTTGCACAAAAATTATAAATTATATGTGCTCTGAGGGATAGGTTTTACTTCATGATAAATTTTTGTACAAATTCTAGATTTAGAGTGTTTTGCCACGCAAT
Organism: Phacochoerus africanus; assembly: GCF_016906955.1. NCBI lineage: Eukaryota > Metazoa > Chordata > Mammalia > Artiodactyla > Suidae > Phacochoerus > Phacochoerus africanus. Next base: position 163,866,472 of record NC_062546.1, on the reverse strand, counting down.
ACTGCATCTTAAAATTTCCTTTCTATGTTACCCAGACTAAATTAATATAGATGTTGAACATAAATTTAATGTGAAATACTGAAAAAACTTCTTATACCATGGTCAAATTGATTAATGGTGTCAACTAAATTTGACAACGAATGATCTCCTTAAACAGATGTTAACTGGCCTTAAAACTAATCAATCAATTATTTTTCTTCCCAGTTTATTGAGATACAGTTGACACACAATGATTTGACTTACATGGATTATGAAATGATTACCATAATAAGTTTAGTGAACATCCCTCATCTACAAAGGCACAAAATAAAAGAAAAAGAAATATTTTCCTTGTAATGAGATTCTTAGGATTTACTTTCTTAACCACTTTTATATTTAACATGCAACAGTGTTAATTATATTTATCATGTTGTACATTACATCCCCAGCACTGGTTATTTATCTTACAACCAGAAGTGCATACCTTTTGACAATCTTCATCCAATTCCCCCCATAAAGCACTTTTAATGAGTGCACTTTTCAATTTTATTAAATGATATAGAGTATTCAAATATTTTATGTTTTAACTCTGCTATGAGATAGAGAAAAACAACTGGGTATGCTCATTGAAATCAGTGTTTCTATATCTAAAGGGCATGTAATGACCAGAGGACATGATTAATAAGAAAGTGAAAATGTATTGCTGCATGTTAAAAGATCCCTTCCAGGATTTGGCTAAATAATTAATTTTGTTAACCTGTTTCTTGAAATTATTTTTATTGGTAGGAGAGTTAGACGATTTATATATTGTTTTCCTTAATGAAAATTTATTCTAGAACTGAAGGGACAATTTGAATTGAGCGACAATTTTATTTTTGTGATATTTTTCCAGATTGAAAACAGGAATACAGTACACAATCTTAGTATACTCTAAGTAAATACTAATAAAATATTAATTATCAAGCACTTACTATATTCTAGGCATTCTGGTATGTACTTTGGACTCATCATGTCATTGAATTTTCAGGCATATATTCCCATAAACAAACCCATGAGGGAAATGTTATCAACCACATTTTATGTGTGAAACAAAGATCGAAGTAAAAGGACATTAAGAATATTTTCCTGTGAAGTTATAAAGCCAAATTCAAATCCAGTTCTATCTGATTAAAACCCATTTTATTAACATTTTCTGTGTTAACTGACAAACAAAATATTAATTTTAAAGAACCTGCAATCCATTTTATTCTGAAGGATTTTTCATATAGTAGGACGACTAAGGTCAACTCTATGTTGTTACTGTTCTGATTTTGATACCCAGACCATATGGAGTACACTTTATATAGAATTATGATAGAAACATGTTGAGACACAAAAGGTATCTACTGTTATTAATTATTATAATATTGATATAAAGTCCCATCTTTTAACTTTTCAATGCACTTTGAAAATGTAAACGTGGTTTGTGAACATGGTGAATTATATTGCTGTAAAATATTTCTTTGCTGTCTTTGGGTCTTATGACAAAGGAAGTTCCTGGGAAGTTGCATTAAAATATATCATTGATCTCAAAGAACTATTATGAATGAATCAATTGCAAGAAACTACTAAGTGATAGTCTCATTTCCATAGAAATGGTCTCATTATGACTAAATACTGAAAATATATGAGGACAGTATTGTTTAGAGTAAGTCTTGCAGCACTTTCCTTCCCACTAACTCATATAAATATCTTCTCTCATGTTTGAAATTAAATGATTTGAATTCATCATGCACACTGGGAGACATTCTTAGATTTTCACTCTGAACCATAAGTTCTATTATTTTTGTAAGTTTATTTAGACCTATAATGACAATGAACTGAGTTGAATAAAATACCTTTTACATATTTTTTAAATAAAATATGCTTCTTTTCAAAGTTGTAAGCAATATTTATGAGTTATGTTTTCTTCCTTCTGTTGATTTTACAAGTAAATGTACAAGATGATGAGGTGTATCCAAATAGATTGTTATGAAAATAAAAGCCTACCCTTATTTCTGTCATTTGGTCATATTCTCACACCTAATCATTTCTGTTAACTCAGACACTCACAATTATAGCAACACATACACATACTATGTAAAGTCATCTGCAGGAATATACTTATATAGTAATCACTAATAACATCTCTTGCTGTCCCCTCTTCATGCTTTTGGGAAAGAAACAATGTTTTCACAATTTTTGTCAAAATGTTTTCAATGTTTTCAAAATTTTTGTATATGAGAATCACCAATATATGGTGCCTACAATTTAACTAAAGGAAAGCTAGTAATTTGTTCATTCATAATCTGCTTGTTACCGCTAATGTCCTCAATGGAATATATGAATATTTTGAGTCCTCATGATAAGTAAATAGGAAATACAGAATATCAGCACAAACACTTTTATTTTAAAAGTAAAAATTCAGAGAAAGATATAATCACCCTAAAGGGAATATTAGTAAAAATAATTGCATTACTTTCCATTCACTTGAGATCTACCTCTCTCCATGCACTACACTAAATACTTTATATGTGGTTGTCAGACCTCACAATAACATTCAAAGAGTAGTCAAGAAATTTGCCCCAAATCTCTACCCAATAAAATTGTAGATCTAGGATTTGAAACAATGAGCTTAGCTTTAGGGTCTAACTTCAAATCTTCTTTACTGGAGGGTGATCTATGGCCACATCATTTATTCTAATACAAATGACAAACTGTAAATAAAACAAAGTATCTATCCCAATGTACCAAATTATTGATTACTTGTGACTTGATGCAAGCTGTCTGGTTGTTTTGCAATGCCAAAACAGGTTTTTATTTTTTTAATTCAATGAATTTTATTATCTTTATAGTTGTATAACCAATATCACAAACTAATTTTAGAACATTTCCATCCCAAACCCCTAGTCCTTCCCTTCCCACAACCTGTCTCCTTTGGTAATGATAAGTTTTTCAAAGTCTGTGAGTCTGTTTCTCAAAATAGGTTTTTAAAAAGTAGTATAATTAGGCATTTCTATTTGCTATAATATAATTAAGGTGTATATCTTTTGTATTATTGAAGATCATTTCATTCATTTATGTTAAATTACTAAAACTTCAAGGAATTGAGTTTCTATAGAGAAGGGAATTAAATAGGCAAAATCCAGTCTGATAAAGTTCATGCAAAATAATCATGAAAAAGTTCCTCAGATTTCAATTCAGATCCTTCTTACTCTTATTTTACACACAATTCTAACAAATATATTTAGCGGATTTCCTAACTTACATCAATTTAGGAATAATAAGAGGGAGAAGATGCAAAGGGCATTTATACTCAAAATGCTCAAAATCATAATTGCAAGCAGTAACATATGTGCATGTAACATATGTATAGTATGTGTTTATGTGTTTTCATTAACTTTTAAAAAATTCAGGTGGGGGTTGCTATCCAAAAAGAGATGACAATGATCAAAGTATAAATTATGAGAGAAAATTTTAACTTTTTTGGAAATGAAAATTAGTTTTATTTTTAAGCAGCTATTATGCAGAGAAAAAGTTATTTTTACCTTTAATATCTGAAAGAAAAGGATTTTCTTTTTTCTCAGCCCCCTCCAAAATCTAACATTTGAACAGACTGATTCATCTTATTCTTTCTAACATATACTTTCTCCTGTAGAGTTTTTTTGTTTGTTTGTTTGTTTTTTTGAATAGGGTGAAGGTGGGTATTTTGGAAACATTGGACTTCAGTTTTATCCAAAGTAAAAACAAACAAGGGAAATGTCTACTTTCCATCAAATCTATCCTAGCTATTCTAAAGCTATACAGGCTCTATATATTTAAATTGCTTAACATACTGAAAAACATATCAGGAACTCAATAAGCATGCTTATAATAATATTATATATTTTTTATCATTATTGATAGTGGTAGACTGTACAGGAGATCCAATAAAGAGATGTGAGTAAATCATTTTGTGGATTTATACAGCAAGCTTCCTTTCAAATAATAAATTTGGTTATTAAAAATTTATTGATAAATCTAGTATTTAAACGAAGCATCCCTTTAGGAGGAACTTTAGGGAAGTCGTCTTTAGACCTACTGCCAATCCTTAAATGTATTACTTAACAAATAATTAGCTTTGCTACTGGCATATACTGAAGAGAAAAGAAAAGATCATGTACGTACACATATCTTATAAAATTTGGCAAGAAAATGCATGTGTCAAGATAAATCACAGAAAATATCAGGGACTGAATTAAAACACTTCAAAAAATCTCTCTTTGTTATGAGATAAGCAGCTTGACAAAAGTCCCTTTGTGATTCCTGAAAATAAGATTAGTGATCATCTCTTGTTTTTTCCAAAGTGTCTTTCCCTGACAACAAGAGAGATGATAAAACTAATACCCTGGTTATGAATAACTATGGGTTTTTCTGGCCAGAGAACACTTTTAGTTGCATAGTCTCACAACCTGCTAATGTAGCTCATGCATCTAAAACTTCCTAGGAGCTTACAGCTGTGCTAATGGTATATTATCTTCTAGGACATACCAAAATGCTACGGTATAAAGAAGTCAAATAGCAATTTTAAGATAAAGTTTGCATTTAGTTCCACAAATATTTAAGGAAGTTATAAATTACCTTTAGCAATTTTAACAAGCAGTGTATTTGACAAGAAGTAGTTTTTAAAGCTAATATGGTTATGAATGATCCACAAGTCTCCTACTTGAAACAATCTAGAACAATTACTAACCTTGGAAGTTGGAATGAAAAAAAGATAAAAGAAAAACATAGGTTTCCTGAACTTATACTAAGGTTTTAAAACTATACTCTGGAACAAAACACCTATGCTTCAAAATCCAAGGTTTTCCACTGACTTAGATATCACTTAACTTCTCTGGGGCCATTGTTATATCTATATAGTGGGGATGACATAGATGTTACATCAAATGGTTGCTATAAAGATTAAATACCTAAGTCCTGCAGAACACTTAGAAGAGTGTCTGGAACATAGTAACCTCTACAGAAATATTTAGATATATTTTCCATACTATAAAAATAATAACAAGGTTTGCCATGAGACAGAGTTATTTAATAGGTATAATTTAGATCAAATTATATAAAAATGAGAATAGTTTGTTAATGGTAAAGTCCAAAGAACATTTTTATGTAGTAACTTTATTTCCTTAAGAAATAGAGAAATTATCCAGCATTTGGTAGTCAGACTTTACTTTTTAAATTTAAATTTATGAGGATTTAGACCAATACAATATAAATCCTCTTAGGTAGAAAACTGTACAACAAACCCATTTCTTGTACTTGGCACACAACTGCATTTTCCCAGCCTCCTTAGCAGTCATCAGGAGTCATGTGATTAAGATATAGCCAATAAAATATGAATAGAAATAGAGTGCACCATATTCAGCCATGGTCTTGAAAAAAAAAATCTCTCACTTTCAATCCTCTGCACTCTTTCCCCCTTCCACTGGCTTACTGCAGATAACTGAGATTTTGTAATTCTTATATTGAATATGATGATGATGGGGCTACAAGATAGAAGCAGCCTTGATCCCAGAATTACCACTTGTGAAAGAGGAGAGTCACCCATGAATAAAGAATAATGAATGTGCATTGTGCTTATGTGAGAATTAGACCTATATCCTTTATCACCATCATTGTTGTTAGACCCTAGGGGATAATTTTAATTTATACATATTTGCCCTGGCTTCTAATGCAGGTGAGAGGGACCAGTGAAAAATGTAATTTCTCTCTGAATGACAGTAGCTTTGATTTATCAAGCGTCAGAATTTTCATATACCCCAATCTCCTGATCCTCACACACAATTACCACCAATGAATAATCAAGACTGCCACATCTTAATCAATGAAGCCCTAATAGTACCCAATCTTGTCTTCTACTGAAGAAGAGTGTTTATATATGTATGTGTGTATGTATTTTTCATCATCTAGTGTAATAGATATATTAATATTTATTTTTTTCTAAAATATCTTGTCCATTCTTTTATGAGTTTCTTGGAAGGAAACAAAAAACAGCCCAAGGCCTCAGGCTGAATTTAGATTTTGTAGTTTAAAGATTCTTGCTCATTCACATGTAAATAAAACATTGTTTTGCAATAATGAGTCAGTGAGCAACCTACTTTAATTAACTACTTGAAAGTAATAAAGTGTAATTTAGTCTACTCACTTTTCCACGATAAAATTGAAATCACTGAGTGATTTTTCTCTCTTATTCCAAAAACAAAAAACAAAAAAACAGATTACAGAGAAATGGTGTGTTTATTTCCTTTTTTATATTTGAAATTATCATTCATGATATTAACTTTTTTAAAAAGGTCTATATTTGTGTACTTATGTATATAAATATTTTGAATAAATGCTACAGATATTGCCTTGCAGATTATTAAGGTGAATATTAAACACAAGCTGAAAGTGATGAAATTGTAGTGGTGAGATAATAGCTTTCACATTGCAAAAGAACAAAATAGACATATGACAGGGTCATTTTATCATAAACATAGTAAAGGTACTTGCCTTGAGTATGTGCTTAAAATATGTTTGATTTTTCTAAATTCCAGTCGATAAAACAATAAAGATGAAAATAGAAACAACAGTTAGTAAAAGAGGGTCATATTGTGTAATAATCCATGCTTTTAATTTTCTACTGATATTAAGTATGTCACACCAAAATATATATTTAAAAATAATCAAAGCACAAATGGGTATTCCTAATATCAAAGAGGCATAGAAGTTCCCTGGTGGCTCAGCAGGTTAAGGATCTGCCATTGTCATTGCTATGGTGCAAGTTTGATACCTGGCCCTGGAACTTTCACATGCCATGCCATGGGAGTGGCCAAAAAAAAAAAAAAAAAAATGAGGCAGGGAGTTCCCGTCGTGGTGTAACATAAACAAATCTGACTAGGAACTATGAAGTTGCGGTTTTGATCCCTGGCCTTGCTCAGTGGGTTAACAATCTGGTGTTGCCATGAGCTGTGGTGTAGGCCGCAAACGCGGCTCAGATCTGGTGCTGCTGTGATTGTGGCATAGACCTGCAGCTGTAGCTCTGATTAGACCCCTAGCCTGGGAACCTAGGTGTGGCCCTAAAAAAAAAAAAAGACAAAAACGACCAAAAAAAAAAGAAAAAAAGAGGCAACTATGTCAGCTGTTTATTTCCCCTCAGCTCCAAATTCACTGTTTTAGACTACTCTGTAAAAGTTGATTTTATATATAAAAAAATATAATTTTATTTCCTTACATATCTTATACTTATTCAAATATATAAGTATAAAATATGTAAATAATAACTGACATCTATAAAGAATTCTAAATACACATTAAATTATTTGGGGTTGGAAGTTATCTTTGAGAATACAATATAACAACAATGAAATGGTGTCAAAGATAAAAGTAAAAATTGAGTATTTTCATATACATTTTTAGCAATTGTAATTACCTAGATCTATATATTCCTCTATCTCTTTATATAGACTTGTAATGACAATAGCAGAGTAAGTTGAACTTTAAGTTAACTTGAGGTTCTCAATCCTATTTTATCTTTCTAATAATAGTGATATTAATATTAGATTATGTGATATTCAATAGTTTTTATTCCCTTCAAAGTATACTAAATTGCTGTTTATCATTACAAATTAATCATTTTCTAATTGTACATTTGTTTGTAAGCAAGCAGGCTAGAAAGGACACAATTACATAAGACAGAAGTTAGTGCTACCACTTATTAAAAAATAGAATAATCTTTTTGTACTGTGTAATAAACAAAACTTTCTGCCACATGCCATGGCAATTCAGTTTGCTGTTTTAACATTTAAAATTTTTATAAAGAAGTCTATAAGGATGAATAAATAAATAAAATATCAGGTAGCAATATTTTATATAAATCTTTAATAAAACAGAAAATATCCTTGCCACTGGGGAGTTAATTTTCAGTCTGTTAGTAGTATTCCAATGCCTCAGAGAGGTGGCCAATAATCTCAGTTTTATTGGTTATTTAATCAAAGATGTCTAGGGACATGCAATTTACTCTCCTTTAATAAGGATAGTATCAGTGAGGTTGTCTGTGGAAAGAAATTCAAAAACCTTCATAGTGTTCTAACTTAACTTTTCTTGGCTTCTACATTCGTTAAAAAAATATGAACAGATCTTGCATTAATTTTAAAACTATCCAGCCCATTCTTTCTCATTTCTAATGAAGACTTTCTTTCCCCTTCTATCATCCTGTTACTGAATATAATTTTATTATTTATTTTCAGGCCAATTTAGCACCATTTCATCATCGAGAACACAGGATTTTTAAAGAAATATTACTTTATCTAAATGTGTCACTCTGTTGATGACCTTCATGCTTGACAATGTTTGAGTGCATATTCACACAAGGGCCACAAAAACAATTTATGACCCATATCCCTGTTAGAGAAATATTCATGATTAAAGTCACCAATGAAAAATGGCAGAAAAGTGTTTTCTTTGTTGAAGATTTGTCTGCATAAGTAGTTCCACAGGATTGTTTCATGTCAGAATGCTGTATTTATTCTCCATTAGAATATTTCCTGAAAGTTTCTAGTTGTTATTTTTAAAAAGTCCATTCCATAATTATATAACATCTCAACCCATCCCTTTGGTTACTCAAACAGCATAAACTAATACATATAATAGTACAAAATTTTTTCTCATTAATGTAAAATATTAGTTAATATTGCTGTTTCTTAGAAAGTACTAACTAATAAACAATATTAAACTAACATATATTTATTTCACACACATTCCCTAAATACCCACTGTTTTGGGGGTAACAAGTTATACACTAAGTAGATGTTCTGAGAAAAGAAAGATTGATTCTTTCCCTCAAGGAGAATATAAATTCAGAAATTGGTAAGACGATTGTCATAACTTTTGATGAAATAGTCTTTGCAGGAATACGGATTTTCAGAGCCAATTAAAAGTATAACGCAGGAATATTCAGGGATGTTAGAAAACTGATTTTGCCTTTTCTCCTTTTTCTTGGATAATGATGTACTTTGGATGATGTTAAATTAGGCCCAAGAACAAGAAAAGGCTAATATCAAACATTTCCTTATACCAGTGTTTGTATGTTAGTGTGTCTTTCTTTATTGAAAATGTAAGCTCGAGAATTAAAGCAACAGCAAAGATTTTTTTTTTTTTTTTTAATCAGCTTCTCAATATCTTACCTGTGGATAGAGTGTCTTTAGCAGTAGCAAATTTCATAGGAAATTCAGAGGCCTGGGAAAAGGCCACATAAAGATACACTAAAAGTGGACCTGCTATGTGTGTCCTCCTTTTAGGATTGATTTTCAAATCTCTATTTAAAAAGTGAGTGACTTATGACAGAGATGTATGTCTTCTCTTTTTCCAAAACCATATCCCAAAGGATTTTGGATAAAAATATTGATCATACACAAACAGACGAAAATAGGTAAATCATACAGAATATATTATTTACCATATTCACAAATAGATTCTTATTAGGGTTAAATAAAAAAATGAAACATGTCCATATGAATTTTATTAGACAGCTTTTCCATGGGATCAAAAAATTCTCAAATTTCAGTGGTTTACAACACATATTTATTTCTCGATACAGTGAATGTGAGTAGCTGTGGAACAGCTAATATTGATTTGCTCCATGAATTTTCTATTTCTATGACCCAAGATAAGAAACATCCCTTATTTAAGACTTGATTTTCACTAAACAGAGAGGAAAAGAGCAAAATCCACCCACACAGTGGCTCACAGTGTCTGTTAGAATATGGCTTATATCAGGTTTGCTCATACTCTGTTGGCCAAAACGAAAAGGTTAAGCCCAAGAGGAAAGAGGGATGGAAGTATATTCCCACCAAGCATCACTGAAAATCACAGCATCCCAGGCAAGAATGTATAATGCTCATACAAGGAAGGGGAGAGCAACGTGAGGGAAATAGATAGGAATCGAACACAGGTAGGGTAAGAAAGTTTGAGAACAGAGAATCATCTCTGAGCTCAGTTTTGATTTGACCAAGGAAGTTGGGTGAGGTTGTAAGGGATAAATGGAATGTTAGGTATTTTGTTCTGGCATAAAGAAATCAAGAAGCAACTGTTAGAGATAGAAAAATGTGAATTTTATCAAAAGAAAAATCACACAGAACTAATATTACTAAACCTGTCATGTAATTCCCATGTCCTTGTTGTTTATTTTATATAAAGTAGTGTGTATATGTTAATCCCAAACTCCTATATTGACATATACCCAATATACTTTTAATTTATTCAAATTTTGATAGTCTTTAATAAAACATGAAATATACAGCTTCGTCAAAACCAGTACTGGGGATGATGAGACGCAGAGCACCATGTCTGTGATCTCAGGTTTCCTTTTGGGCACACTGATTAAGAAATAAGTTCCTTATCTTCTTTCTCACCTCTGCACTGGATAAAGGCTAGCACATATGATTGGTTGTTCTCATTGAAAGAAATGGTCAGGAAAGGCTGAGACCCTCTGATCTTTCTTTTATTTTTAAATTCAGCCTATAGATAAAGAAGACTCATTCTAGATTTTTCTCTGCATGAAAGTAAAAGCCTGTACCTGAGGGGAATTTTGTGCTTATCCAGTAGGCCCTGAGACTTAGTGGCTGAGTCTCTCTAAATCAGGGAATGTTAGCAAACCCTTTGTCTGCATATTCTGTAATCAGCTAATCATAACTAATGCTGATATTTTTACCTCTAGCTGACTATCTCTTCTTCTGTAGATAACCTTATGACTAACAAAACTGCAACCTTCAGGAAAAGCAGATTTTCTGAGCTTCAGAGAAGTGAATTTTATTATTGCTTTTAATAAGTAACATGTCCTAGTTCTTGTGTGTGTAGTTTGTTCCAGGAATTTAAGAAGTGAAAATGAAAAAAAGAATCTGGAAAATAAATTTATCTTATGCAATTATTCTTCGTTGAAATAAAACTAATAAAAGCAAATAAGATATAAATGGGAGTGTAGATTTTAGTTGATGATAAGTATTTTTTTAAAAAAGCACTAAATGTGAAATAGAGAAAGGGAGATTTAGAAGTCCTTCTTTAATGAGAAGGTCGGGAAATGTGCCCTTGAGTGGTTGACATTTGGATTGAGAACCAAGTCGATGGAGCCCAGCAGGAGACGGGGGGGCGGGGAAAAATTTCAATCACCTATTGGAAATGTCCTGAAATCTAAGTCACATGGTAAGCTACTAAGAGTTACCTACAGGCCATCAGGAATATTTTTCATTAAGGGAATTTGTGATGTAAACACTTAGCATCATTAATTCCTTTTTTTGAACATCCAGTATGAAAATATAGGTCTGATGTACTAGCCAGCTTAAGGCTATCTGACAATTTAATACATAGATGGAATGGAAACATAAGAGGGGGGTATGTGTGCAAAGAATGAATTTGAGTTAGTTTTCCTTCTGTCCTGATGTACTGAGAATGCAGTCACTGCTACCATAGTCCATGATTTCCTAATCTGAAAATAGGAGGTTGGGCTACATGGCTGAGATGATGCCCCCATGCTGCAGTGGCTTTATTTCTCTTTAAGTAAAATCTGACCTTTATTTCTATCTTGTCCTATAGCTTCCATATTACTTTTTTCTACCTAGTTATACATACATAGTTCCTATATACATGCTTATGAAAAATCTAATCATCTATATCACTTTTTCCCTCTGTCATATTTAAAAAAAAATAAAACCAAAGTCATTATAAGCACAGATTTTGGACCACCTCTCCCCCCGAGTTTGCATGCTGTCTCTCTCTGTCACTGAATAATTATCTTTTCTTGGTCAAGTTACAAAACTGTAATACAGTTTTCTTGTTGATAAAATGGAGCTTATAATGTTTTTCAAAGGATTGTAGGAATATTAAATGAGATATGAGACCACAGCACAGGTTGTACAGTAAACACTCAATAAATGATAATGGTTATTCACTCCTGTGATTGCTCCTATTATTATATAAAATTAAAATATTAATCCATTGTGAAACCTGAGTTAGGCAACAGAGACTTCTGACAAGTTTCTACATTTAATTTTTGTATAAATCTTTATTCTTTAAAGAACCTGTAAGTGTCTATAACTGTAATAAATTAAAATGTGCTGAAATTTCACAAAATTTCCATGTCACACCAAGAAGTAGAATATAATCACACTTGATCACAACTTGTTGCCATCTGTTGTTTCCCATGCCCTAACTTGTCTGACCTTGAGAATCTCCTATGGTGTTCGTTAAACAAACAGATCACCAGGCTTGAGAGTCAGAATATGCAGAAGGTTCTTTGAATTTGTTTTTAAACAAGTCCAAAGTGATTATTATGTGTTAGCAAATTTGAGATACATTGGACTATAAAATAAATATATTCGAGGTGTATAAATATAGTTATGCAATTAGGGAGTATGAAAATACCAAAACTATCTCACATGTAGCAGACTGCTTTCTGGTTAATAGCTATCTTCTGACAGTGTCCTCATATAGTGGAAGGGTCAAGGAAACTCTGTAATCTCTTTATAAGGGCACTAACCCACTTATTAACGCTCTGCCCTCATGAAGTAATCTCCTCCTAAATTTCCCATCTTAAAATACCAATGTATTGGGTGTTAGGATTTAACATATTGATTTTAGAGCAATACAAACATTGATAATCATCCAGAGCCAGTGTCCTATTAAGAAGGCTAAGAAAGCCCTATATTATCTGACCACTTGGTCTCTCTGATTGCTCCTTCTTCTCACCCCCTTGCTCACTATGGCTATGGCCACACTGGCCCATTGTTATTCTACTAAAATATTAGAGGAGTTCTCATTGTGGCTCAGCAGATTAAGGACCCAGAGTTGTCTCTGTGAGTATGTGGATTCAATCTCCGTCCTCATTCAGTAGGTTAAGTATCCAGCATTGCCATAAGCTACAGCATAGGTCAAAGATATGGCTCAGATCCCTCATTGCTGCAGCTATGGTCTAGGCCCCCGCTGCAGCATTGATTCAGCTTCTGGTCCAGGACTTCCATATGCCACAGGTGCAGCTGTAAAAGGAAAAAAAAAAAAGAATAAAAAAAATGTTAGAAATATTCCTTCTGCCTTGTTCTTTTCTAGGATGATCGGCACATGAGGTCTAGAGGCTCCGGTAAACCTGAATTTATTGTCATACACATTAGGCTATATTTTATTTCCATGGATTTTTTTAGGAGCCTGATTCTTTTTCTGAGAGGCCAGCATGTGGGAAAACCACACTTAAAAACTGTTAGGCCTTAATTCCTGCAAATTTATTTACTATTTTTTTAAAAACAAGAATTCACTTCCCAGAATTCACTAACCTTCTTCCATGCCTTATTGTTCTAAAAGATGTATTTCCATGTGTAATAAAATATGTTTTAATTATTTTCCTATTGACTATCTCCTCCACTACAATATAAGCTCCAATAAGGGAGCAACTTGATTCAGTTTTGTTCATCACTATATGCCTGGCACTAGTGAAATTTAAATAGATTTTTTCAATATAAAAACTAAAAATTTAAATAAAAGAATTTTTAAAAATATAGAATGAGTAGTTTCAGAAATCTACCCTAGGCTGTGTTATCAGTGTTCATGTAAAGCATGCTATGCTGAATTGTTACCAGTGGTAAATATCTCACTGTGTTTGATTTGATGTAGGGAAGGAAGGGGAAATTTTGCTTATGAAGTTAATATAGCACTCAAAAGGCATAGTAATTATAATGATTATGGTATTGGCTGACTTTTGTCAAATGCCTTAGAAATCTTAAGAAGGAAATAGTAGCCTTAGATTATCAACTATCAACTCAGGCCATACTGTGAAAACCAGAAGAACGCCATAGTACAATTTAAAAAAGAATAGGAAGAAAATTTTTATCTCCTGTATTTGGAGGGAAGACTAGGACAAATCAGGACCAAAATTTGATACTAAGGATTACATAAATGGTCCTCCCAGTATTCTGTGAAAATCTATGTGGGGAAAGAATCTGAAAGAGATTTGATATATGTATATGGATGATATGTGTATGTATGACTGAATCACTTTGTTGTATAGCAGAAATTATCACAACCTTGTAAATCAATTATACTTCAATAAAACTTTTTAAAATGGTCCTGAATGTAGAAACTTAGAAAGTCTTCTATACTAAAACTTTGGCCCTGAAAAGAAGTGGTTCCCAGCAAAATAGGATGAGGGCATTTGGATAGATGTGCTTGATAAACTTGAGACCCCAGATTATTCTTCTCTCCAGACTAGTAAAAGTTGCTGCTTCCATCTCATAAGATTTCAGGAGCCTCCCATTATTTAGAGAAGATTCAAAGGCTTTGTGAGATAAAAGACTCACTAGATGATGTTTGTTTCCCTGAAGTTCCACTCATGCCTACATTCATTGCCTCTAATAAGTATAGTTACATCACAGTATGAGTGAGAAATCCAGTCCCTCTACAGAAGGAAAAAACTAATTCAACAAAATAGCTGCAGTACCTGGCTAATAGGTAAAATAAGAACAAGGAAAATGATAAAAGGTTTGACCTTGAGGGTGATATACTGGGAAGAAACAAAATATAGGCTAGATACAATTATTATCACAAGGAGGCTCTTGCCCATGATTCAGCAGGTATGGTACCTTGAAGCTTGGACACCTAGTGTCTTAGAGAAAATAAGGAGGACATGTCAGAACCACTTTGACAGAGTTTTGAAAAAGAAGTCTGGTGAGTATGAGAGGTGAATGCAAATGTATTAGAATAGATTATTTTTTGATCTAACTAGTCCCCAGAAATGACCCCATTTCTTTAAGTAAAGCATAAAGGTATTAACTACTGAAGAATTAATGGCATCTTTGAGAATTTCAGTGATAACTATCTTTTTTGTTAGGGTTAATGTTATGTCTTATTGCCATGAAGGGGGTTCTTTAAATTTAATAACAGTAATAGGAATCTGGAAGGGCAAAGGCCAGTAAGCATGATTTAAACTTGAGAGAGAAAGTGGCATATTTACCATAACAGTCATTAAGGCCAGAGTGGCAACCAGGGAACATTGACCTGAAGAAATTGTAGTGATGGCTAAAAGACCATGATATACAAAAGACAGGATATATTGACAGCAAATAAGTTTATTCCTTGATTTATATGACTAAAATCTATCAAAATTTATCAGAAGGCTGATGTCAGCCACCAAAATGGAAAATTTCTCACCTAATTTTATAGGTCTGAGCCATTTTTCAGACCTAGAGGCCATCAAATGAAGAGAAACTCCTTTACTCTTGAACAAAGACTCTAAAATGGTGCTGCATTTCTCACTCATTTCTCAGATGGACCCATCACAATTTGCCAGAATGACTATAGACAGGAAAAAAAAAAAACTTCATATTTCTTGGATACAGAGTGAGATAATAAGATATGCAATTAATTTCTGGTTTAAAAAATATTCACTTATGGTGCAGTGGATTTCAGGCACCACCCTTTGGTTATTTTTCTGGTCCTAAGAGCATAATCAGAATAGATATGTAGAGCACACATATTACTTTTCTGGTCATAGAGTAAAAGTCATCTTCGTAGAAATATCAAATGCAAGCTCTGGAAAATAGTCATGACCCCTACCCCCCACCATTAGTCAAGTAAAAAGTAACACTGTATCTTGGTTGGGATTGCAGAAACAATTGACACCCTGTCTGGGCTATGGACCTCATCTTAGTCTGTTTAGTTCACCAGAATGACCACTGGAAAACCTAGATGGTTAATAGAGAATGACAACTAACCCCTAAAAATGTAATCAAGTAATAACTCTAATCATAATTGTTGTGCTTATGTAATTTCTGCACTGCAACAAACTGTCACAGCCTTTGGAACTTTGTATGTGACTGCTGATCTGATGAACACATTTTGTCAATCCTCAACAGGAAAGATCAAAATAGTTTGCATTCACATGGGAAAGGGAGCAGTTCATATTCTCTGGGTTATCCCAGAGTTATGTTAATTATGCTCTGTATTACAATATAGTCTAAAGGGACCTTGATCAACTTGACATTCTGCAAACATCACTCTATTGGTGACATTGTGCTTGTTGGACCTAATGTACAGAAAAGGGCAGGTGCTTTGGATGTCCTTGTAAGACAAATAAATTGAAAAATGTGTGCCTTAAACCTGAGAATGATTCAATGGTCTGAAAATTGATCCACTTTTTAGAAGTTCAATGATCTTTATATCCTTTCTTAGCTAAAGGCAAACACTGATGAACCTTTTTGGATTGTGGAGATACCATATACCACACTTTGAGATACAGTATACATATATCACTCTTAGAAACCTCATTTTTAAAGCACATATTTTATGGCCTAATTGGCTTGCAGTTTTGAGTAGCACCCCTAGAAGAGAGGGCTCTGTACCAAGTTGGGATTCTCCCACAAGCTGCTTTGCCACTCAGCCCACGCTGATCCCAGGATCCCAAATATAGATGTCTATGGAGTCCACAAGCACCAAACTACTTAGAACTAGAAAAGTCTTTCCTGGGATACTAGGCACAAATAGAGAGAGGAGCTAATCATGAAACATCAAGTGACTACATAATAGGAACTAACACCATAAGCTGGATTTTTTAAATCAGTCAAGTCAAAAGTTTGCAATATGATAGAAAAGGCTTATTCAGGATTTGGCTAAGCCTGTTTAGCGGGCTTAAGTAAATAGTACAAACAGGGGGTTCTAAAACCACGCCATTTACTTTTAATACACTAACACATTTCACTCAGCTCAAACCTATGACCTCAAGGAGAATTTTCCTATGGCATGCCAGTAGAGGAAGAAAAAAAGTGAAACCCAATTCATGGATTCATATTGATATAATGCCGAGTTGAAAATAGTTGGTTGCCTCACTACGGTCTAATTCAAAGGTAGACCAAAAAGCAGTGGTAAATGGACGGAACTGCGAGTAATACATGTGGTTATCTCTTTGGTATGGAGGGAATCATGATCCATCTGGGAATTGGTTGATGGCTTAGATGTGCATCAAGGGGTTACATGGTTGAAAAAAGGGATGTCTGAAGGAAAATCATGTTGTATTAATTTTTTGTAGTTTCTCTATCAAAGCATAAGAACTGTGGTTTAAAACAACACAAATGTGTCACATACTTTTAGAGGCTGGATGTCTAAAGTGGGTGTGATTGATCTAAAATCAAAATACCAGTAGGACTAACTTTCCTTTAAGGAAAAATAGTTTTTCTTGCCTCTGTCCCTGTTCTAGACTGCCTGCATTCCTTGGCTTGTTGCTTCTTTCCATCTTCAGTAATAGCCATTCCAATCTTTCCCACATTGCCTCACTATGACACTCTCTCTTTTGCCTACTTCTTCCACTTTTATAAGAACCCAGTGATTACACTGGGCCCGCCCAGATAATTAATAAATCTCCTCATCTCAAGGTAATTTAAAGAACAACCTTAATTGCATTGCAACCTCAATTCTCCTTTGCTATTCAATCTAATATATTCACAGGATCTAGGAATTAGAACTTAGATCTCTTTGAGGGAAGCCATTATCCTGCTTACTGTCCATGTGGCTCTTCTTATGTTACTAGACACAAAGCATTTAAATAAATGGAGGCTCATCTCAATATTTATCAGTTAGCTTCCACTATAGAGAGGCTAGTTTGTATACTGGATGACTTGTCCCTTGCATGTCAACTAATTTGTATCCTAAGCCACCTAGTGCTTACATATGTGCTCAGAAAGTTCTCAGCACATTTAAGCCCATCTACCTAGAGCAAAAGACTCTGTTGTCTTTTTTTCACTCCTCACTCCAACTTTCCCCACTTCTTTATAACAATTTTTAAAAGTGTACATCAATGATCATTCTGTGATTTTCCTAAGATGTAGTGATCAACATATTAATTTAAGGAGTCAGATAGATATTGGTTTGAATCATGACTACTATACTAAATAATTCTCTGCCTTGTGAAAGTTAGCTTAAATTTTCTGATTATCTATAAAGTGAGATAAACAATACCTAACTATAGCATTAATTGGAAATTTAAAGAGGTAAATATATGGAAAACTGCTCAAAGTGTCAGACATAAAAATTTCTCATTAAGTAATAGCTATGGTTATTAGTAGTACTAATATTATCTAATTTTTATCATTTCCCTTAAAAGAAATAAACCAAAATATGCAGAAGGATCATCTTTGCCTATATTTTATACTTTTCTAAATGTTGCTGTTTAAAACATGTTATTATAATAATCAGGAAAAAAAATCATTAAAAACCCTACATAATCAAAATTGTCCATCTTTTTCTGTGTGATTCTCACACTTCATGGTTATTTAGTTACAGGCTGCCATGAAAAAATGCACTGACAGTATATAATTACTGTATAAATAATTATGTTGGCCCTGGATAAACTCAGATAGAGTACTAGGGTCAGGATTATAGATGATCCAGGCCAAGATGGAGGTCATTAGGACAATAACAAATAGATTTGTGCAAAAATAACACAAAATTTTGGATGTAGTCTATAAAATATGGCCATAGGGGAATGTGGGAAGGGTAGAGTTTTTAATACAACTGGACTGTGATTGTAGAGACAATGAACTGCCCTAATCATTATATATTATGACATTTAACCCAGACATAAGACCTCTATTGTCCTTAATGATGCAATTACTAGGTGTAATACTGAGTGCTTTGAATATCAAGCATGAAGTGCTATCTAAATGACTTGAGAGAACATAATTGTGTGAATGGGTTTTGCTAATAAGGTTTGCTTCTCAACTCTGCCCTTGTAGGGCACATCTGCCAAATATGATGTGGCCAATTCAAGGATTAAGTTTTGGAGTGAAAGCCAAATTTAGGAACCATCAGAGTTAAGAGGAACAAATGAGAAAAAACAGAGCTGAGTAACTTAATCACTGAATTCCATTACATAATATGTTGCTTGTTTAAGACTGCTTTGAAAGGTCCAGGACTGTACCTTGACATACAATTATAAGGCATATTAAAAAGAATATCTTTGATCTCACAGTAATAATCACTGTATCAAATAAAATATATATTACATGTACTGACACAAGAATCTGTGTGTTTTAGGAGTTTCCAATATGGCTCAGCAGGTTAAGAACCTGACATAATATCCATGAGGTTGCAGAATGGGTTTGATCCTTGATCCCATACCTTGCTTGGCGGGTTAAGGCATTGCCACAAACTGCAGGGTAGATTGCAGATGCAGCTTGGTTCTGGTGTTGCTGTGGCTGTGGTGTAGGCCAACAGCTGCAGCTCCAATTCAAACCCTAGCCTGGGAACTTCCATACGCTGCAGGTGCAGCCAAAAAAAGGGAAAAAAAAGAATAGGTATGTTCTGCATCTGTGACCTACCCTACAGCTTGTGGCAATGCCTTAAGCCACTGAACAAAGTCATATGTGTGGTTATGTGTACACAAATAACCATTGTGTACTCTAAACTTCTGCACAAAAATTTTAATCACCTTTCTCATTCTTATGGATAACTCTCTTTTTCTCTTATTTAAAGAAGACTTAAATTATCTTTAATGTCATTATCTTTTATGCACCAAAATGAAAAACAGAATGAAACTATTTAATTAAAAAGATATCCAACTTTATTTACATTATATTCAAGAATTTACTGATTAAATATTTACTGATTAAGCAAATATTGCAAATTTTAAGAGAATTTATTCTCTCAAAATTTTAAATGTCAAAGAGTAGTTCTTTTAAATCACAATAGTTTACATAAGTTTTTTGTTGTAATTTTGTTATATAAACAATAGTTTACATAAGTCGTCGTTGCTTTGTTTTTGTGGGTGTTTTTAGGGCCGCACTTGCAGCATAAGGAAGCTCCCAGGCTAGGGGTTGAATCAGAGCTGCAGCTGCTGGCCTATGCCACAGCCAAGCAATGCAGAATCCAGGCCACATCCGTGATCTACACCCAGCTCACAGCAATGCCAAATCCTTAACCCACTGAGTGAGGCCAGGAGTCAATCCCATATCCTCATGGATTTAGTTGGGTTCATATCCTGCTGAACCACAATGGGAACTCCCTACATGAGATTTTTTTTAATGTGACAATTTGTTGAAACAGGCTGTTTATGCACTGTAGAACAAATGAGTATATCTCAAAAGATAATATATCCTTTTCAAAACCCAGTTTGCTTAGGATGAAAATAAAAATTCTAAAAGATTTTCCTAATGAACCAAGAACAAGAAATATACTCAGTATTTAGGTTAAAAATGAGCACAAGTACTTCATAGCTCTTCTCATCAAAAAGTGTAGATTGTTTTCCTACCTTTTGAGGTGGGGTTTGTGAATTGTTTTGACCAGTAGAATGTAGCAGCAGTGTTGTTGTATCACTTCTGAGAAAGACCTCAGAGGGCCTCCCAGTTTCCTCTCCTGCCCTGTTGAGTCCATGCCATTA
Source organism: Phacochoerus africanus (assembly GCF_016906955.1). NCBI lineage: Eukaryota > Metazoa > Chordata > Mammalia > Artiodactyla > Suidae > Phacochoerus > Phacochoerus africanus. The sequence goes on along the minus strand of NC_062546.1, from coordinate 163,846,050 downwards.
CCACATAAAAATATGAGTATTCTGATGAAAAAACACATGGAAAAGAAGGGGTACAGTGTGGCCCACAGTCAGAACAAATTTCCTATCATGTGAAGGATGTGCCTGAGAATGAGTGGTGAACTCTGCAGATGTGGGACCCATCACAAAATTGCAATGATGCAAGTGACCTCAGGGAAACCCACTAGAAGAACCAAATTGCTGAGCCCAGCCAGAACTGCAAAATTGTAAGCACATTCATAGTTACGGGTTTAGGCTTCTAAGTACTGTAAGAGTAAATACTTCAAAGTGCTTTCATATACTCAAAAGCTTTAATAATAATGTATTTTTATATTAAAATTTCTTTTAAAATCTCTATCTTTACCAGCCTTTTTTCTTTCCTAGTTTTTGTGTAGACAACCAATCTGGGCATGAACATTAATCAGTTTCAGTAGCTACAAGTACAGTGGTTAGCAATCCATAGTCTTACTCATATATTCTGAAATTCCAAGTTCAAATACATTCATGGATTGATTACAGTGAAATATCGACCTGCTCTAGATTAGTCTTACCACTTATATTTTTAACTTAAAAGTCCCTGAAAAGTAACCTATACCACAAGCTTCCCATTTTAACTTTTGATAAAATCTTTATCCACATATTTGAGGAAACAGAGTGCTACGGTTAATAAGTGATCTTAGAATTTTTAAATCTAAATTTGACCCTAAATATTTTATGCTTATATTCTATGTAAATGTTAGTGCTTTTGTACTTTATGCATTAATCATATTTCCCTAGTGAGGGATCATCTTTTGAAGAAATTCCTTCATTATATTTGAAATAATTTGTGACTAAAAGAAGTAAAAAGTAAAACACTTCTCTACATAGGATTGGACATTCTTCCTCCTTGGGATCTATAAAAAGTTAATGACTTCTGAGCCATCCATACTGGCTTAGATGGTTCACTTTCAGAAAGTATGTTCAAATCAAAATGGCACATAAATAGCAAATAAAATATTTATTTTATATTTCTTCACAATTTTTGGCAAATCCATTCACTCAGCAAATTTGTACTAGCAACTTCTATTGTTGAGGTTCTAGAATAAAGAGATGAATAAATACTGGGCAAAAACATGAATGAGGTATTTTCTGATTCTTGGGTGCTCTCATTTTGCCTCCTATCTAGATGTAGGCTCTTGGAAAAATTATGGCAAAATATGTTTTGGACAATAGAATTATGGCCAGTGTGCTAAGATAAGGTAGAACTTTAATGTTGAATGATAAAGAATCAAAAATGGAATGAAGAGAGTACTCTTTTGAAAGCAAGAGTATAATAGAGCCTTGAAATTAACAACATATTCCAGAAATGGTCATTACTTGAAGGTGATAATTACTTAAATATGTGAGTCTGTATATGGAGGAGTTGGGAGTGGGAAGGTTGGAGAAAAATTAGTAGAATATCAGATTACTACATTGTGAAATATGAAGAGTACAAAGAACTAAGTATTTTTTTCCTAAGGTATGGAGACAGAAAGAAGTCCATGAAATTCTGTCCCAAAATACTGACTTTTGAGATGCTTTTTGTAAGAGTAATTTATGGACATAAGAAATACAGTGTTTATCTTTTTGTGTTACACAGTTGGAGGTATCCAAAGAGAATTTATGTAAATTAAAGGAATTATAAAATCATTCTATCAAAATGATAAATTTGTTTTGTGACATTTTAAAAAAGTCCTCAAGATAAAAAAAGAGTTCCCACTCTTTCCTGGCCTAGACTTTCACATACACTTCTGCACTGTTTTTCACCTGACTGACTCCTCCTCAACCTTCATACATTGGTATATTTTCAACTATTTAGTTAGGCTTCTCTGATCACCCTCTCCCTATAAGTAGGAGCCAGTGCCTGTCTCCTGATGGCCACTTATTCTTCCTCACCATTTTGTTTCCTTCATAATATTTGACAGTTAATGGTTAATCTCTTATTTTATCTTCAGGCATATTGCCTCACTAGCCAGGTTTATTAGCTCCAAAATTTCAAGGAAATGGCCCTCCAAAATTAAAAATACAATTAATCTATCTCTTCTTATTCAAACTCTATGGTATCTTCTAGATCAGATATCTCAGATTCAAAAAGTCTTAAGATGATTGTCTTTCTTGATCCCCCTGACTGACACACAGTAGTTTTTCAGAAATATTGGCTGAATAAAAATTTTCAAATTGTCCTAGGAAGTTCTCTACTCAATTGAACTGCCAAAGGTCAGCAAATTCACAAGGGTAGGTTTTTTTTTTTTTATTTAGTCTGTGAAAATTTTTTCCATTAAATTTAAGATGAGATATTTTTAGTGCTCTTTATTATAGCAAATGAAGCAATTGATTACCTTGTGACAGTAGTATCACAGTAGGTTTCTGTTTAGTTTGATTTCATTTATTTTTATTTTTATTTATTTATTTTTTTGTCTTTGTGCCTTTTCTAGGGGCACTCCCACGGTATATAGAGGTTCCCTGGCTAGGGGTCTAACCAGAGCTGTGGCTACCGGCCTGCACCAGAGCCACAGCAACTCAGGATCCGAGCCGCGTCTACAACCTACACTGCAGCTCACGGCAACACCGGATCTTTAACCCACTGAGCAAGGCCAGGGATCAAACCCACAACCTCATGGTTCCTAGTCGGATTTGTTAACCACTGAGCCATGACGGGAACTCCTGTGTTTAGTTTGATTTTAATGAAGGAATCTTATCTGAGAAGAGTTGAAGTAGATGGCAGACCAGAAAATGTTTTATTCATTTTTATTTTTATGAAGAAATTTGGAATTAATAAAGAAAGATGAAGCAAATGCTGCAAGGTTTTATGAATATACATGGAACAATAAATTAATGAGCAGAAAGGGGATAAAGTACAAGGATGATAAAAATCAAGAAGTTAGTTGTGTTCTATCATGATGTTATTGTGAACAAACTAGAGCTAAATAAAATGTGTATTGGGAGAGGTGCACTGAAATTCTTTTGAGAGCACATAAGGTCACATATAGCTAATGAGCCTTGAGAATATTACATTGGAAAGGATCTTCACTTTTATTGTAAATCCATTGTTTTTTCAGTAGGGACAGTAAGGCTCAGAGATGATAAGCTATTGCCTAAGCCAAAAAAGCTATTTAAAAGCCATTGCTACAACATGAATCCAGGCATCTAGTTCCCAACTTTAAAAGATATCATGATAACCAAAGCACAGAAATGTTTTGTGAGAATTTTTCTGCAAAAAAAAAGAGCTAATAATATTTGCCTGCACCCCCTGCCCCCACCCGCCAAAAAAACCCTCCCAAAATAAAACCAGCCCTTTAGCTTTTGGTAAATACTTCCTTTCTTAGACATAAAAATTGTAAAGCTGTAGAAAAATCTTTTAACCAAATAACTTATATAAACTTAATGTTCAGGTGAAGTATTAAGACCCTTAAGGACCACTTTGAAGAAGAATAGAAGAGTAACCTTGAGTCTCAGGAAAGAGAAAAAAAATACTAAACATACTCACTTACATGCACAGCTATTTTTCAAGGTGGATCAGCTCGATAAAAATTATGACCTTTTTCTGTACCTTATTTTATTTTCTAGACCTAAAAACATTGCCAGTGCCTGAGGCGTAAGCCAGAGTGAACCTCCATTAACACTCCAGAGACCTGGCACTTTCCTCATTAGGCTCCATAGTATCTGACTGAGTGACCTTGTTTGGTGAGAAGACACAGATGGAGTCTGTCAGTAAATCTTGTTAATGTAACAAGTATTCCTACTGTTAGATGACTGTTGCACCTGATACTGGCATTTCTTCCCTTAGTAAACAACTCCTATTCCCTTTCCAACATGGGTCTCTTCCCTCATGCCATCAGGTTTTTCAGCATTAGCTTGTTCTAAGGATTATCTAAAAGAATGTCTCTTGCTGTGAAGGGGAAATGCTCTCTCTCTCCTAGTAACAAACTCTTGCTGGCTTTTGAAAAATGTAAAGATGATATTAAATGTGTCTAATAAACCTAAACCAAGTGGACTGTCTCCATGTGAGAAAGCCCTTTAGGTGAAAAATAAGATTTATTATCAGGCCACCACTGCTCTAGTTTGTCATTTCTCCCTGTCATCTCATTTTGCATTGTAAAAGATAGAGCTTAAGGAAAATATTCTCAACATCAGAGAAAAATATTGAGATATGAATTGGTGTTCTGATTATGATGGATTTGTAGAGTGGCGAGTTGTATCACAAACTTTGGAAAAGGCATTTAACCTCTGACAATTTTGATATCCTTATGTATAAAATTGGTTAATAATTGGCGTTCTTGTTGTGGCTCAGCAGAAATGAACCTAAACCTGACTAATATCCATGAAGATGCAGGTTCGATCCCTGGCCTCACTCAGTGGGTCAAGCATCCGGCGTTGCTGTGAGCTGTGATATAGTTCACAGATGAGTCTCAGATCCCATGTTGCTGTGGCTGTGGTATAGGCTGGCAGCTACAGCTCTGATTCGACCCCTAGCCTGGGAACTTCCATATTCCACACCAGTGCCCCCCCCCAAAAAAAACCCAAAAAGGTTAACAAATATTAATAATTACATCTGTCTCAGTCCATTTGGGCTACTACAATAAAACATCACAATCTGGGTGGCTTATAAACAATTAAAATTTATTTCTCACAGTTTGGGAGATAGGGAATTTGAGGTCAGTGTGCCAGCATGGTCAGGTGAGGGGCCTCTTCCAGCTTGCAGGCTGTGCCTTGTATCCTTACATAGTGGAAGGGCCTGGGGACATCACTGGAGACTCCTTTATATGGTATTAATCCTTGTTAAGATTGTTCTATTCTCATGACTTAAACACCTCCCAAAGTCCTCACCTACTAATACCATTACCTTGGGAGGTTAGGAGTGTAGCATGAATTTTGTGACCATAATATTCAGACCATAAAATACAAATGGTTTACAAATATTCAGACCATAGCAATAACATTTCCAATCTAAAGAAGGGCCAAATGAGGGGGTTTAAAATAAATTTACTTATAAATTACAAAACCCTATACTTCTATAGTTTATACTTGAACAATACATGTTCGAACTGCATGGGCCCACTTATATGCAGATATATACAGTGGTCCATGGTTAGTTGAATCTGCAGAAACAGAGGAACCAGGGATCAACTTGAATAACCAAAAATAAAGTATTTATGTTTCCATAACTTTTTAGTGTCTGGTCTCCCATGCTGAAAAGCTCTGCAGTAAAATAAGTACTAAGGACCATTAAGGGGCTCTGTGTATAGAAGATTTTGATGGGGAGAATAAGGTGGGTTTTTTTGTTGTTTTTACTGTTGTGGGTTTTTTTTTGTTTGTTTTTGTCTGTTTGCTATTTCTTGGGCTGCTCTCGCAGCATATGGAGGTTCCCAGGCTAGGGATCGAATCAGAGCTGTAGCTGCCAGCCTACACCAGAGCCACAGCAACTCAGGATCCGAGCCGCGTCTTTGACCTACACCACAGCTCACGGCAATGCCAGATCATTAACCCACTGAGCAAGGGCAGGGATCAAACCCCCAACCTCATGGTTCCTAGTCGGATTCGTTAACCACTGCACCACGAAAGGAACTCCTGTTGTGGGTGTTTATTCAAGCTCCTAAAATGACTCAAACACTGAGGTCAAAGGAAGTGTTATACATTTGGCAGATTAACAGAATATGGTCAAAATATTTTAATCTACCAAATATATGAAACAAAATAAATTAGATTTTTATAAACTATGGAAAGTGTTGGAACTATTTCTTAATGGAATCATATAAAATCTCAGAGGAAGGAGAGTTAATTAAGATGGTGATAGACTGGAGGTCTTAACCAGGCTTCAAGGAAGTTTATACTTATGCTGAAGTTTGAAAACTAAGTGGGATTAGAGATACATAGAGGAACTATATGCCAGGCAATGAAATGATATTTCCTGAGGCATAAGCTATGACAAATTGTAAATACATTCAAGAAAGAAAACTAGAGGCTAAAATGCACTGAAGATCTAGGCCTGGACTAGAGATTAGTTACAATTATATTATAAACCAAGAAGTATCAACTTTATGAGAAAGCTGGGAAAGTTAGTGAATTAGAGAGGAGGTGAATGACGTGATTTAATTCTAGTAAAATTTCTGTTCAGGAAATAATATAGTTATTTTTTGTTGATCCTGGGCCACTTTGCTATACAGTAGAAAACTGACAGGACACTGTAAACCAACTAAAATGGAAAGAATAAAAATCATTAAAAAAATTTGTTGATCAGTTAATGAATGTTCAAAGAAACTAACTCACTACTCAAGGCCAAGTGCTGTACCAAACCATATGCCTAGTGTAACTCAGTATATCCATAATTTTGATCTACCTGTAAAAGAGGGAATACATTAATGAAAGATTCAAATAATTATTCAAATAAATACATGTTGATATTATAAAAGAAGTGCCATTCAAGAAGGGAGACACTGAACAATGATGTGGCAAACTTCCTGAATCTCCTCCCCAGAAAAGCAACCATAATAGATGAAAATTTAAACACACAAGCACATGTGCACACATATACATGCATACACACACACACACACACACACGCAAACACACACTTCTGGCCTCTGGAAATTATCCTAAGATCATGAAATAAATGGAGAAATAGTTACCCCAGAAATCAACTAAATCTGAGAAACTATGACCTTTCAAGTCATAATCTGCTACCCCACTAGCTCCCATCTAGCGAGATGGAAACTCTCCTATAGGAGGGTGGATCAGAAAGATGGGGCTCCTTCTCATTTCAGATATCAGTCTGGGGTTACTATTTTATTCATTGGAGGGGTAGACCACCCACATATCTCACTACCCAGTGAGGATATGTAGCTCTGTATAGAAGCTCTACTCTAGGCAAATGTGGGTGAGAGGCCAGAGCTTCCTTCTTTCACCCACCCTCTTTTGTTAAAGTGGAAGATTCACACCAGCCACAAAAGGCCAAGAATATTTGGTCCTGCTCATCCTAACTCTAGCTCGATCCACAGTAGGAGAGAGATTTCTTGTCAAGAGAGACAAATCAAAAAGACCAGTTTCCTCCCTGCAACCCAAAAAGTAGAACAGGAGTATCAATCCCAGAAAAGTAAACTGTTGTTCCTGTCCCAAGCTCCAAAGCAATGGCACACAGCTTATTTTTAGGGGAGGGGTGGGCCTTGAGAGCAGAGAGCAATTTAACTCACTTTCGATTAGGAAAAAAGCATGGAAGAGGTCAAGCCAAAGACAAACAATGGAAATTATGGTGATAAGCAGTTAAGAGGAAGCTTCTAGCTCCATGATGGTGGCATGTATAGATAATGTATACAACAATGATAGCACAAAAAAATGGAGAAAAGGAAATAAGAGCTATATAGGATTAGAGTTTCTATATATTATCAAGTTGTTCTTATTTCTTTATCATGTTTGACTATCTTTGACTCTTGATTTAATTGATTAATTCTTTCCCATTTAACATTATAATGATTTGGCTGAATTTATGTCTTTGTGATTTCTATATGTCTTATGTATTTGATGTCCCTCAGTTATTCTTTTAATGCTTTCTTTTTCTTTAAGAGGTATTTTCTAGTGCAACAATTGAATTCTTATAATGATTTTTCATTGTATTTTTGAGTTCTTTTGTATTGTATGATCTAGAACTTTTACATTAAATATAAATGAATTAAGCAAGTAGGTCAAAAGTCAGAGACAGACTGGATAAAAGAAACCAGACCAACCTGACGATGTATACATTAGGTATACTTTAAATTCATCCTTACAAACAGATTTAAGGAGATGTTGGAAAAAACATATATTATTCTAATAGCAATGCTAAGAAAGTGAGAGTAGCTGTACTAGTATATGAATAGACTTTATAACAAAAACATGTTACTAAAAGAGGAGAGTGCATTTCACAAGGACAAAAAGAGAAGCCATCAGGAAGGTATAAATATATAGGCACCAAAGAGTAGAACTGAAAGGTATGTGAAGGATAAACTGACAGAATTGAAGAGAAAAAGAGACAATTTAATAATAGTTGTAGTCTTCATATCCCTACTTTCAATATTAGGTGGAATAACAAGGTAGAAGATTAACAAATATATAAAAGAATTGAACAACATCATAAACCCACTAGACCTAAGAGACCTGCAAAGAACACTCCATCAGAAAACAGCAGACTAAGATATACTTCTCAAACATACATGGGATACTTTACACTAGGCTACTATATACTAGGTCATAAGGTAAGCCTCAAAAAATTGAAAGGCTTGAGGGAGTTCCTGTTGTGGCACAGCAGAAACGACTCTGACTAGAATCAGTGAGGATGTGGTTTTGATCCTTGGCCTCACTCAGTGGGTTAAAGGATTCATTGTTGCCCTGAGCTGTAGTGTAGGTCACAGACTTGGCTCAGACCCTGAATTGCTGTGGCTGTGGCATCCGCCAGCAGCTACAGCTCCGATTCGACCGTTAACCTGGGAACTTCCATATGCCACAGTGTGGGCCTAAAAAGACCAAAAAAAGAAAAAAAAATGAAAGGCTTGAAATAAAACCATATGTTAATTAACCACAATAGAATAAAATTAGAGATCAAAAAGAGGGAAATTTGGGAGAATAACACATTCTTGTAAAACCAATTAATCAAGAGGAAATCATACAAAACAATTAGAAAATAACTAGAGATGAATAAAAAATACATCATAATATCTTAGGAAATGAAGTTAAAACAATATCTAAAGGGAAATTTATAGCTGTAAATGCCTATATTAAAAAAGAGCACATCAATTGATAGCCACATTATTCATCTGAAGATACAAGAAAATGAAGATTAAATTGTACCTAAAGCTGGCAGAAAATGGAAACAGTAAAGAGTAGAGCTGAAATTAATAATGAATTAAAAAAATAGAGAAATTCAACAAAATTAAACATTTTTAAAGAGTCACAAAATTGACAAACAACTAGCTAGAAATACCAAGAAAATAAAAAGAGATATGACTCATATGCTAAATTTAAGAATCCAAGAAGAGGAGACTTTATAGAAATAAAAACAGATTACAGTGAAATACTATAAAAAAGACTGTATGTTAGAAAAACTAGGGAACATAGAATAAGATGAAACATTTCTAGAAAGCTACAACTAGCAAAACCAACCCAGGGAGAAATAGAAAATCTTGGACAGAGTTGTGAAATGTAAAGAAATGTAAATAATAATTTAAAATTTCAGCAAGGAAAAGTTCAGTTCTGATTGCTTTTACTGGTGAATACTAACAAGTATTTATAGGTCAAACTACTGTGATATGAAAATGAGATAAATATAGCACAAGAAATGGATATTAAAGACCAATATCTCTTTTGAATATAGACTAAAAAAACTTAGCACAATATTATAAATGAATCCAACAATATATGAAAATAATTATATACCATGAAAAAGCAGAGTTTGTCTCAGGAAGAAGTTAGTTTAATATAAGGAAATCAATTATCATAATGCACAACTTTAATAGATTAAAGCACAAAAATGACATAGTTATCTCAACCAATTCAAGAAATGCATTTGACAAAATTCGTTATTTAAAATAAACAAAACAACAAACAAAAAACTAGGAATAGAAAGGAACTTCTTCATCCTGATAAAGAACATATATTAAAAACCAACAGTGGAGTTCCCACTATGGTGCACTGGGTTAACAACCCAAACTGCAGGGGCTGGGGTTGCTGTGGAAGTGAGGATTTGTTCCTCAGACCTACACAGTGGGTTAAAGCCACTGATTCAATCCCTGGCCCAGGAACTTCCATATGCTGAGGTTATGGGCATTAAAAGTAAAACCAAATAATAACAACAGCAGTAACAAAACAGCTAATATCATATTGAATAGTGAAAGACATTGCTTTTTGCCTTTGGTACTTAATTTGCACTGGAAGTTCCAACAAGAGTAATTAGGCAAGAAAAGAAATTTTTTATTTTATTTTCAATTATAATGATTTTTATTTTTTTTCCATTATAGCTGGTTTACAGTGTTCTGTCAATTTTCTACTGTACAGCAAGTTGACCCAGTCACACATTCATTTTTCTTTTCATTCACATTCTTTTTTCTCACATCATCATGCTCCATCATAAGTGACTAGATATAGTTCCCAGTGCTACACAGCAGGATCTCATTGCTTATTCATTCCAAAGGAAATGGTTTGCATCTACTAACCCCAAATTTACCTCCTAGGTCAGCAGAGACAAATCTATTATCCATGAGAACGCAGGTTCTATCCCTGGCCTTGCTTAGTGGGTTGAGGATGCCATGAGCTGTGGTGTAGGTCACAGACATGGCCTGGATCTGGTGTTGCTGCGGCTGTGGTGTAGGCAAGTGGTTACAGCTCCAATTCAACCCCTAGCCTGTGAAACTCCATAGGTTTAGGGTGTGGCCCTAAAAAGACCAAAAAAAAAATCATCCAGAGTGTAAAGGAAGAAATAAAATTGCATCTGTTTGCAGATGAAGAATTCTTTCTTTAAAACATTTTTTATTTTTATTTTTTAAAATAATTCAATGGGTTTTATTATATTTATAGTTGTACCACCATCATCACGACCTAATTTTAGAATGTTTTCATCCCCAACCCCCAGTCCCCTCACTTGTTCCCTTTGGTAACCATAAGTTTTCCAAAGTTTGTGAGTCTATTTCTGTTCTGCAAATAATTTTGCAGATGAATTCTTATATATAGAAAAACTTTACACACACAAAACCCTCAGGACTAGTAAATGAATTCAACAAAATTGTATGATAAAGGATCAGTGTAAAAAATACATTTTATACACATAAATACTGTCACTCCACATCAGGTCTTCTGCTTTTTATCTGCCTGTCCAAGACTCTGCTATGACATTTGGGGCCTGTCTGATGATTCTTTACCTCTGAACATAATCAGAGTTAGGTTGAACAGACTCAGAGCCCTTAAACAACAAGGAGCTGGTGCTTTTGCTGAGATGCCTCCTTCCCTGAGAGACACAGTCCTAAAAGTGAATTGTTCTCATAAGCTAACTGAAAAAGTAAAGTGTTTATTACCAGCCACCTGATTATGTTCTTAAATTCGCTCCTGGATTATTTTTTCTAACCCATACTTAATAATAATAATGGGAACTAACGTTTATTGAATGTTTACAATGTTCTGGGTAATTATCCACTCTTAGCTTGTGGCTGGATGACTTTCTTTAGTGCTCTGTTTAGATTCCTTTCTCATTTTCTTTTGTGTCTTTACCAGAAAGTTTTTCTTTGTGGTTACCCTGAGGTTCACATATAACATGTTATGTACTTATATGCCTGTGTTTAAGTTGGTAGAAACTTTAATTTTAACGCATTCCAGACTTGACATTTTTATTCATTCACCTCATATTTTTTATTTTTATGTCACTTTGATTTTATGTCACATTTTATGCATCCCTTAACTATTTATTAGTTAAGCTCAATACTTTTATATTTTAATAGTCATACTTGTTTTATAAGTTATTGTTGCATTACCTTTTTTATATGTTTATCTTTTTCCAGTGAGACTTTTACTTTGGTAGGTTGTCTTGTTGTCAATTAGTGCTATTTCTTTTCAATTTAAAGAGTTTCTTTAACATTTCTTGTATGAAAAGTTTAGCAGTGATGAACTCCTTTAGCTTTTGCCTATCTGGAAACTAAGTCCTAATCTCTCTTTCAATTTTGAATGACAACATTGCCAGGTAGAGAATTCTTGGTTGGAAATTTTTTTCCTTTCAGCCAGTTGAATATGTCATGCCACTCCCTTCTGGTCTTCAAAGTTTCTGCTGAAAAATCTGCTGATAACCTTGTGGGGGTTCCCTTGTACACACATGAAAAATTATGTTTCTCTTGTTCCTTTTAAGATTCTCTCTTTATCTTTAACTTTACCATTTTAATTTATTTTTATTTTTTGGCTGCACCTACAGGATGCGGGAGTTCCTGGGCCAGGGATGGAATCTGGGCTACAGCAGTGACCTGAGCTACTGCAGTGATAACATTGGATCCTTAACCCACTGAGCCATAAGAGGACTCCCAACTTTCATCATTTAACTGCAGTGTATCTTGGTGTGGATCACTTTGGGTTCCCCTTATTTGGAACTCTCTGGGCTTCCTGGACCTAAATGTCTATTTCTTTCCCCAGGTTAGGGAAGTCTTTTTCTATTATTTCTTCAAATAAGTTTTCCAGCCTTTTCTCTTTCTCTTCTTCTTTTGGAACCCCCTTAATGCAAATGTTATTTCTGCTTGATGTTGTCCCAAAGGTCCCTTAGATTGCGTCCATAATTTTTAAGATACTTTTTATTTTGCTGCTCTGTTTAGTGAATTTTATTGCTTTGTCTACCAGCTTTCTGATCCATTTTCCTGCTTTGCTTTATCCAGTATGTATTGAACACTTTTACTATATTTTTCAGTTATTGTATCTTTTACCCCTGTAACATCTGTATTATACTCTCTTATACTTTCCATCTCTTTGTTGAAATTCTCATTGTGTTCATTCATTCTGCTTCTGAATCTGGTTAGTCTCTCTATGACCATTACTTTGAACTCTATCAAGTGGATTGCTTATCTCCACTTAATTAAGGGCTTTTACTGAGTTTGTTGTTGTTGTTGTTGTTCTTTTGTTTGGAACATATTCCTCTGTCCCTTCATTGGCCGGACACTCTGTGTTTATTTCTGTGCATTAGGCGAAATCAGCTACCTTTCCCGATTATACAAATAAGAGATAGCCTGTGGTATCCAGAAGCACAATCTACCCCTCAGGCATTAAAGATAGGTACTCAAGGGGAATCCCCTGTTTGAGCTGGGCATGCCTGTCTGCTTTGGCATAAGGGTGGGTGGGGCTCTTTCCTGGACCAGCTGTGGCATGAAACTTCATGGGGGTGGACAGGGGTCTCAGTGGGGCATACCTCCTGATACTAGCAGTTTAGAGAAGAGTTCCAAAATGGTACCTTCCAGTGCTTGCACTGCAAGATAGAACAATATTGTAAAAATGCACCTTTCAGTGTCTTCATCCCCAGAGAGAGTCCCGTAGACTCCTGCCTCTCTGGCACACACTTTAAAATTACTAAGTGGGGAGTTCCTGCTCTGGTACAACAGGATTGGCAACCTCTCTGAGGTGCCAGAATGCATATTTGATCCCTGGCCTGACACACTGGGTTCAAGGATCTGGTGTCGCCACACCTGTGGCATAGGTAGTAAATGGTCTTCTTCATGTATGGTCTGGGCCATACTGGTATTTTTCAAACTAATGTTTTTGAAATACTGGGGTAAGTAAGTCTTGGAATGAGCCCTTTAGGAGTGGGTTCTTTATTCCCTATAATTTTATTTTTTTTAGAACACAATCCTTGTTAATTTTCAAAGCCAGGGGTTTTGGGGGCTTGTCTCTCCTTAGATATTAGAGCAAGATCTAAGGGATAGGATACCTGATATGGAGCACAAACTTATTGCTGCTTAAGAAAATTTCTGTACTTGTGAGATACCTGCTTATTATGGATCACCATACCTGGAGTTGGGTGTTTGGATATAAGATCATGTCTCTGCCTCTCCTACCCATCTCCCATGTTTCTCATTTTTCCTTTGTTTATAGGGGCTCTGTTCATCCAGTTTTCAGGTCTTTTGCAGAGGTAACTATCCCATATGCAGTTATAGATGCATTGTGTTTGTGGGAGGAGATGAGTTCAACAACTTCCTATGTTGCCATCGTGAACTGCCTACCTCCCTGCCAAGTTTTCAAAGTATTTTATATGTAGCAAAGTATTACCCCTATTTCAGATGAGGAAATTAAAATATAAATAAGTTAAGAAACTTATACAAGTTTACTGTTAAAGGCAGGAGCCAGGATAAAAACTTAGGTTGTTAAGCTCCAAAATACTCATTCAGAACCCTCTGCCATGTTCCAAATGTTCTGTGTCTTAAGAATTGTATCCTGGTTGTTTTGTTCCTCCTGTAGAAAAGAAGACAATGGTGGACACTCTAAAGTAAAATAATACAGGTTGGTATACACACACATAAAGGCACACATTTATATTTTAGTAGATGTGAGCATTGTTATAACGACTGCAGCTTTTGCAAGCAAGGCAATCAAGGCAGATAATTTGGAAAGAGAGTAAATTTGTGGCAACACAATTATTATTTAAAGTATTTATTTATATTCTGACAGAAATAATAATGATTTCCAAATGAAGTAAATTGTTAGGTGTTTGCACATGCCAGTGAAGCTAAATAAATTATATAAAATGATTTAGGATGTTTAGAAAATGACAAGTTCATAAATTCAAATATAAAATTTCATTTCCTGAAATCTGAAAACAGAAGATACTGAATCAAAGGGAGAAAACTGCAAAATAAAATTATGGGAGATATTTTTAAAGGACAAGGTCAACAGCTGTGTGTGTGAATATGGGTGCCTATGTCTAGTTTTGAATGAATATATTGAAATTACTGTCAGCCATTAGTTTTTAAATTACTCATTTTGAAAGAGATTTATGAAAGAATCTATGTAATTGTCTACAAAAAACAATCACACACATAACCTGTTGAATGTTTCAAATTCTTAATTTTTAATAATCAAGTTATTTAAGAAATAACATAGGTAGAGTTTTTTTAAAACTAAAATTTATTTTGGGAGGAAATACTATATGTCAGATAATCAATTCTCAAGAGAACTAGCAATATTATCATTATATGATAAGGAGGGGAAAAAAGAATAGCGTCATAAAACATTTTATGCAGGAAAAATGAGGTCTCTATCCTTTATGGACAGTAAGAATGTCAATATGTAACAATTCCGTAATAATATACCTTACTAGCTTTCTTCTTTCCTTGAGAAAATCTTTTTTTTTTTCTTTCTTAAGAATTATAATCTAAATCTATTAGCAGTTGCCACTGTTCCCCTGAATCTATTCTTCCTTTTACTTTTTATTTTTCTTTATAAAATCGTGTGTCTAATGATTTTCTTGAAACCAAATCCAAAAGTATTTTAGAGCATTTTACTCCTGATGACAGGCCTGCTACAATTCCATTTGGTGAAAAAAAAATTGGCACACGTATGAAACTCTGTGATTAGAGAGAAGAAGTGCTAGTTGCAGAGCCCAGCAGGGGGAAACTCATGCGCAGGCTCCATGGGGCCTCAGCATGGGCAGTTCGACCTTAGTCTTTTTGAAAACACTATTTCTTCTTATTTTCTAAATCACTGTATTCACCATGTGCGAACAAGTTCTCTAAAATGCTGAACCAAATGCTGCTCATAATTTAATGTGACATTTGGAAAATGTCTTTTTGTGAACATTTTTTACTTTTATTGATATATTTTTAAATTAATAAACTTCTCATAGAGGAGTTTTAGGTTTACAGCAAAATTGAACAGAAAGTACAGAGTTCCCATATAGATTTTGCCCTCACACAGGCACTGTCTCTCCCACTGTGAGTATCCCTTACCAAAGCAGTATATTTGTCACAGTCAATGAAAAGTATATGGACACATCTTTATTACTCATACTCCATTGAATTTCACCCTTGGGGTTGTGTATTCCATAGGTTTGACAAATGTACAAGGACTTTTATCCACCATTCCAGTACAGTATAGGATAGTTTCATTGTCCTAAAATCCTCTGGCTCTGCCTATTCATCCCTTCCTCCTCTCTAACACCTGGCAACCGCTGATATTTTTACTCTGTCCATAGTATGCTTTTCCCAGAATGTCATATATGTTTTGGAATCATACACTCTATAGAATTTTCAGGTTGCCTTCTTTCACTTAATAATATGCATTTAAAATTTGTCCATGTCTTTGTGGCCTGATAGCCCATTTATTTTTAGTGCTGAATCATTCCATTGTCTAGATGAACCATAGTTTACCTGTCCAACTGAAAGACATCTTAGTTGCTTCACGTTTGAGTAATTTTGTGGGGTATTTTTTAAGTTTTATTGAAGCATAGTTGATACACAAGGTTGTGATAATTTTTGCTCTACAACAAAGTGATTCACTTATACATTACACAGAGCATTCTCTGTCACATTCTTTTCCCATATAAATTATCACAGAATATTGGGTGGAGTTCTGTGTGCTATACAGCAGGTCCCCATTGGCCAAACATTCCATATACTCTGGTGTGCATATGGGATTGGCAGATCTCAGTAATTTTGAATCAAGCTAATATAGCATCCATGTGAAGGTTTTTGTGCAGACATTCAATTCATTTGGGAAGATGCCAAGTAGTACAGTTGCTGGTAAGGTTATGTGTTGTTTTCTAGGAAACTGCCTGTCTTTCAAAGTGACTGTGCCATTTGGCATTTCCACCAGCAATAAATGAGAGTTCCTGTTGTTCAACATCCTCAGCAGCATTTGCTGTTGTCAGTATTTTGGACTTTGGCCATTCTAGGAGGTGTGTAATGGTATCTCACATACGTTGAATATATTTTCATGTTTACTCCATCCATCTGTATAAATTATTTCATGTGGTAGATGCTTGTTTAGATCTTTTGCCCATCTTTTACTGGTAGATTATGGAGGAAAAAGGCATGGTGAGGTCAGGCAGCTGCCCAGGAAAGTCAGCTACTTATTTACCAAGGTACCTTACATGTTGATTTTTGCTTTGAAGAATTAGCCATGGTTCACTCACAGGTTTGCATTCCAATAAACTTAATATAATTGTGTGTGTGTGTGTGTGTGTGTATCAGAATGACAATTTCAAGGGCATGCCTAGCATATACGTAGTGGATATTTTTTAACACTCTCCTTTCTGCTACAATACAATTACTTTCAGAAAAATCTTATAGTGATAAAAGATATGCTCTTGATTCATTATTTTAAAAATAATTATTTTAAAAGAGTAAAGTTTACTTTTAAAGCTATATTTTATGTCTATATACAGACTAAAATTTGCTACACCCAAAACAAAAATTAAACCTTACAGTTAGCACATTGTTTCACAGTTTTAAATTATAAACACAAATAAAAATTTTGACCCCAAAATTAAGCATTTAACCAAATTAAATTCTGTTCTTTACATTTATAATCACTGTGCTATCATTGTTTATTTTGAAACTACTGCTTAAAATTAGGAATGTGTAGAACTATGAGAGCCTGGAGACCCATATTTCTCTAAAAACTAGCTCAACAATTCTCAACCTCTTTGGACTTAATCTCAAAACAAATATATGTCAAAGAGTTTGTGTGCTTTGAGGGTTAGTTCTGTAATTGACAGTTATTAGAATTTAATTCCAAGTAGAATATAATATTTATGAAGGAAAAAGTAATAAAATGTGCCAACCTGATACTTCTATAGTGTTATTAAAATTAATAGTAAGCACAAATATTGTTTAGAACTTAGAACAATAAAAATATTTTCTGAGAGAAGTATGTTTTGACTGACATTTTTTAGAATTGCAGGCACATAGTGATAACAAAGAGCAGGGCATATATTTCTGTTAGTTTATCACTATTTCAAAATTCTATACAGACTATATAATGCCATATTTCTTTTTCTCAGGACTATTCCTAGCCAGATCATTTGATTGAGAGCTCATGGTCCAAGATTATTATTTCATATATTAATCTCTTGTTTTAGTCCCACAGCAGCCTAATTATACATTTGTGGGGCATTAATTTACCACTGATAGAGCAATATTTTTCCCCTTATGTTTCACCAATGAAAATATCATAATCATGCACTATATTGAGTACGTACTTTAAAATGGCATTTTATTTATTGTGCTTTTCAATTGACAGTAGATTCTTCATCAACAGTAATAGGTATGAAAATACAACAACAAAAGCAGCCAGAGGAAATACATAATTTTGAATGTTACACTTTAATTTTTTCAAATGCAGTAGTAAAATAAACACAAAATCAATAATTTATCATTGGGAGTTCCCATCGTGGCTCAGTGGAAATGAATACAACTAGCATCCATGAGGACGCAAGTTCGATGCCTGTCTTTGCCCAATGGGCTAAAGATCCAGTGTTGACTTGAACTGCGTAGGTTGCAGATGTGGCTCAGATCTGGTGTTGCTGTGGCTGTGGTGTAGGCTGGCAGCTGCAGCTCCGATTTGACCCCTAGCCTGGGAACCTCCATATGCCATGGGTGTCGCCCTAAAAAGACAATAAATAAAAAAATAATAAAAATAATTTATCACTGAAGAAATTATGCAAAATGAATGCTACAGAATATTCATCGTCAAGAAGTAAGCCCAGGAGTTCCTGTCATGGCACAGTGGAAATGAATCCAGCTAGGAACCATGAGGTTGTGGGTTCAATTCCTGGCCTCATTCAGTGGGTCGAGAATCCAGCATTGCCATGAGCTGTGGTGTGGGTTGCAAACACAACTGGGATCTGGCATGGCTGTGGCTGTGGCCAGCAGTTGTAGCTCCAATTAGACCCCTAACCTGGGAGCCTCCATATGCCACAGATGTGGCCCTAAAAAGACAAAAAAATAAAAAAAAAGTAAGCCCAGAAGAGGTGGAATGTAAGAAGAAATTGTTCCAAAAATATTACTGAATTAGTTTTCAAATTTATTATCTATCAATAGAATAAAATGACAATTGTAATTAATAACAATGGTAATAATAGCTAGTTTTATTTTGGTTAGACAATGAATTAAGATTATAGATAAACTATGGGATAGGAAATATTTTAGAAGATGGACATAATGAATAGGATACTATTTTATAAGAAATGTAAAAACATGATATATAGGTTTAACAATTAAAATTATGTAAAATACATCATAAATAAAGGCTATTAATTCCCAAAATGGCAGAAAACAGATAAATGAGCTAACCTTATTACCTCTAAGGAAGGCAAGAATGGAATAAAAAAGACGTAGGAGAAATATGCTAAAAAAAACCCCTGCAAAATAAATTAGAATAAACAATTTGAAATGCATTTTAGTAGCAAAAAAAAAAAAAAAAGACGCTTAAACCAAAAACTACTCTGTGATATCCTGTAATTCCTCACTGTTTTTTTTGTTTGTTTGTTTGTTTGCTTGTTTTTTTGTCAATGTCGTCCTAGTGTCTTAGGAATTGCTCATAGAAAACAAATGTTCACCAGACTCCCTAACTTACTGCTCAAGTCTGCTCTGGGACTTTGGGGTTATGCACCCTATGAAACTGGCAACATCTTTCTCTATGAATGCAAATTTTCACTATAAACTTTAGGTTAATGATTCGTTTTTTTGGATTCCTAAAAAACAAATTTTATAAGGAAATGGTTGCTCTGTTAAACACTTCAGTGTCAATTTCTTTGCTTATTTTACCTGAGAATATCCTTTGATTTCTTGTGATAAGTTGGCTTGGTTTTTAACCTCTATGCAGTGTGGTCCTAAAGCCACAGTCTGGAGAGAGCCCAACATACCATAAGAACTGTTCCTTAAAACATCACATACACTTCCAGTTTATTCCAACCATAATGCATATTCTTTTGCATCTGTCGTGGGTTTGTCTACATCTAAGCTTCAGATTCTCCTGAGAGAATTCTTAACTGTTACATGTTTCCTCACTATAATCTAAATACATGTGCCTATCTTTGTAAATGTCAAAATTCTTCAGATAATGACTTTGAATTGCATTAGTCCCTACAGATATTGTGTAATATTACTAAATTAGCACATTTAAGCTGAGTCTTGATGAATAATTTTATGTCTAAAACTTGGCTAGGCTATGGTACACAGTTGTTTGGTCAAACATCAATCTAGATATCACTACGATTTTTTTTCTTTTTTTTAGGGCCGCAGGAGTGGCATATGGAAGTTTCCAGGCAAGGGATTGAATCCGAGCTGTAGCCACTGGCCTACACCACAGCAACAGCAATGCTAGATCCCAGCTGCTTCTCTAACCTACACCGCAGTGTCGGCAGCACAGTGTCTTTAACCCACTGAGCAAGGCCAGGGATTGAACCTGCATCCTCATGGTGCTAGCCAGATTTGTTTCCACTGAGCCACAGTGGGAACTCCCAGCTGAAGATCTTAAGAGCAAAGACTGAGGTTTCCTGAAGAAGGAATTCCACTTCCAGATTGCAACACAGAAATTCTGTCTGAGTTTTTGATCTTCCTAGTCAAGACTGCAACTTCAACTCTTACCTGAAACTGCAGCCTTCTAGCTTGCCTTACAAATTTCTGGATTTCTGACTTGCCAGCCCAGATTTTATATCATTCGTTGATTCTCTTTCTTTGAAAAATCCTGGGTACAACAAAGAACTAACAAAATAAAGGAGGTAAAATTCCAGACATTCAATGATCTGCTTTGCTATACTGAAACCCCCAAGAAAAACACATAATCAGACTTGACTTTTTTAAAGATATCTTGCCAAAAGGAGTATTTGTCTTTAGTCGAAGTTTTGCCTCTCCATCCTTATCTCCCTACATTTCCAACACATACTTTAACCATAGGTACTACTTGAAAGGAATGCCCTAAATTCACTCTAAAAAAGTGTTAAAATTTACAGAAGCATGAGTAGTTCATGGACTAATTTGTACAGTTAAGGACTACTAACATCTAAAGAAGACTAGCAGGAATTCATTGAATATTTAAAATTTTATTAGACATCATCAAACTTCTACCAATTTATCTGCATGCTGGTCAGTCTATCAGAAAGTGTCACGTGGATAAAGGGTGCCAAAGTAGAACTGGCTTGATGATTGTAAGGAATCCAAAATGCCTAATGCATAAGAGGGCTTTGAATAGCCAGACACATAGGGGGGGATTATATGCAACTCCTTCTAAGCCGTTTTAAGATCTGTGTTTGTGTTTAACGCTCAATCAGATGAGGTTTGCTTCGTTGCTTTGCTGCTGCAAATTTGCCAGTAGCTGCCCTGAAAAGTGCAGATACATGTTTCTTCTCTTTCTTTTCTTTACTTTTTTAGAATTTGTATGCCTGAAAACATCTTTATTGAAGTCACACTCTCAATTGATAGTTTACTTGAGTAGAATATTCTATTTTTGAAATATTTTTGAAGTACTTTGTATTTTAAAATTGTATTCACTATTTCTAATGTTTAAATGTTGCTATTAAAAAATATTAGATCATTTTATTTTGACTGCGTTTGACCGAATTTTGGCTTTACAAAACCTGAGTATCATCTCAGTTTTCTATGTTCTGTGGTTCAGGATGTGTGTAACTCTTTTGCTGTAGGATGCTTTTGTACTTGGTATGTTTAAATTTGGAAGTTTATGACCTTGGGTACTGGAGAATATCTCTGAATGTCCTTTTCATAATTCCCTCTCCCACATTCTTTTCCTCCATTTCCCCCTTATCTCTCTCTTGAGCTCTTCCTTAGAAATCTTACTATGAATTTCACCTTCTGAACAAATGCCCTATTGTTCTTACTATGGCTCTCTGGTTTCTGTCTCTATTCTTTTTTCCCCCTCAAATTCCTGGGAAAATTCTTTTCCATATTTTTCAATAACTATATTGAGATGTTTATTTCTACTTTCATAATCTTAATTTCCAAAGGATCTTTTTGTTTAGATTTCTCAATGATCCTTTAATCCTTTTTTGTTTCATATGGGTGATATATAATTTTTATCTTTCAGGATATCAATGAAATATTTTTGGAAGTTTATTCTTCCCTCTTCTGTTCCATTTTTTCCCAAGTTTATTTTTCGTGTCTTCTTTCTCTCATTTCTTTCTTTCATCTATCCATTATTTTTCTTCCTTCCTTCCTTCATTCTCTCTCCCTTCCTTCCTGCCTTCCTTCCTTCTTTTTGAGATTTCTTAATTTTAGCTTCAAGTTTCTCTCAAACATATATTGAAGATCTTCAGCTTCCACTTCCTACATAAAAGTGTGGTACTAAAATCCCAATTGAAAGCACTGTATATGAATATGGTTGTTATTGGCTGCTGACTTTTTGCAAGAATTATGATGTGATTTAATTGGGAGGCTACAAAATGTGCTATCCTCTTCGTCTTCTCTCTCTTGAAGATCATATTCTTCAGAGAAATTATACAATCTCTTACCTCTTTCTGTCTGACAGCATTCTAGGCACCTGACAAGGAAGAAAGCTCAGGAGTATCCTAATTGGTGTGGTAGATTTATAATTTATATAATTAATTATAAAATATATTGAAAAATTGAACCCTACTAAATAGAAGGATATGCCTTTTTTTCCAAGCAAACATACACAAGGACAAGAATTATTATTTATAAAAATGGCAAAGTGATAATATAGTCAATTTCTACTAATAAGGGAATAGAAAATAAAATATTCAATAATGTAAAAATACTATGTGGTAGAAAAAATTAGCTAAATCTTCATGCATAGAAAGTTTAAAAAATGATGTGCACAGTATGATATAATTTATGTAATTTTTTCAAAAATAAACAATGTTATGATCATTTATATATACATATTTATATTTATAGTATGTATATATAAATATATTTGTCTATGAACAGTACATAAGGAGTTTCCTTTGTGGCTCAGCAGTTAATGAACCCGACTAGGATCCATGAGGATGTGGATTTGATCCCTAGCCTTGCTCAATGGGTTAAGGATCTGGCATTACCATGAGCTGTGGTGTAGGTTGAAGACATGGCTCGGGTCCTGCGTTGCTGTGGCAGTGGTGTAGTGTGGCAGCTGTAGCTCTGATTCGACCCCTAGCCTGGGAATTTCCATATGTGAATGTAGCCCTAAAAAAAAAGAGAGAAAAAAAACCAGTAAATAAGACTCATATGCATATATATGCCTCTATAAACTTTGTGCATGTATGTATACAGCTACAAATATGTAAGTGTGTAAGACCATGAAAACTGGCATAGAAAATTTCATACCAAATGTACAATAAGAATTTCTATAGAAAGGAAACTATACTGAGGATGAAAAACAAAGAGACCGTGAATTTACCTGTAATAATATTTGCTTTTTAAAAAACATTCTTGTGCAAAATTTAGTTAACATTTCTTACTTCAGAGTATAGATGCACAGGTTTCTTTCTAATATTATTTGTTGTGCTTATCTTTCATAAACTTTTTCAAAATAATAATGGTAAACTCTTTACAAGAGCAGCATAGTGTGGTGGAGAAATGGGACCACTGAATGTGGTAACTCAGGCACAAAGGCTCTAGATAGGTGGCCAATGGGGGACTGAAATCCAGTCTGCAGCACAAGATTGCATGAGCTTTGAAAAATATACTCCTCTCCCCTCCAAAAAAAGGGTAGTTTTAATTTTTTAACTCAGAGGAGGCAACTTTTTATGATTTTTATTTTAAAAAGTGTATTGCAGGTAGGTGCCATCCCTGTCAAACAACAAGGATGAAACACTAAATCCACACTCAGCTATTCAATGTCACATTTGGGGAAAATTACTTATCATATTCTGAACTTATATCTTTCCCACTTCATCTAGGTACAATAATGTATTCCTCTCTGGTTGTTACAGAGATTTCCTTAATATTGTCACATACTTTTTATTTCTTTAAAGAGGATTTTCTTATTTCAAACTAATCGCCTTGGAGCATATACCATAAAATGAAATATGAAAAATTGTGTTTAGTTGGTTGATTTTTCTGATTTTACTCCATTAATGGACATTTCATGAGAAACCATAGCATTGAATAAGTTAAAATTTTGACCCAGACAAAGGAAATTAAAGCATTTCATTGGTATTAAATTAAATGTAACTCCTGTGACTTTAGAGTATATAGTAATACAAAACACCACTGAAAATTAATACTGATTCCCTTATTTCATTGGTCTTACTTACTGTTCCCTCATACTCTCATGCTTACCTAGTTTTAAAATTGTATCTTTTTAGAAAAAGACAAGTGTGCTTCCTCAGTTTAGCCCTGTACAAGATTCATGTGTCCCAATGGCTAGGTGCTTCCTTAGGGTAAAACATGGAGGAATTTTAGACTCATTTGAGCAAACAGCTAACCCTAGGAGTTGGAGTCTTGTGAAATCAGCAATATGCTCTGATTCTTCCTTAGAACTTTGAAATATCCAAGTCATACATTAAAATGCATATGGTAAATTAATGCACTGGTTTGGATGATGGGTTTTAGAAATCCTGTAAAAATAGGAAAAAAAAAATCTTATTCCTCTATTTTTCTAAGGAACACTGTGATAGTTATTGTGCTAAATTTCTCTGCATTTAAACTTTGAGATTTTTCTAACATATTTTATGTTACTAGTTAGGAAGACATCTGATCATGTTTTCTTCTTCAAATCTATTTTCAAATCAGTACCATGAACAACCAAAACCATGCACTTTGAATAGTGCCTTCCTACTCACATGCTGTAGTATAAAATCTCTTTCAGTTTTAATGTAGTTAAAAGAATACACATAATTCAATACAATGCCTATATCCCCAGTGACTTGATTTAATAGTATTATATTTGTAATAAAATTTATCAGATAATCCCCATCAGTCCTTTAAATTTTAAGTTAATATTTTTTTTTTCCCAGCCCCTTAAAACATATCAGGGTAAAACCAAAGCAGTTTAATTCAAAGTGCCATTTCTTTTTTTCGTTTTGTTTTTTGGTTTTTGTATTTGTTTTTTTTTTTTTTTTTCTTTTTACCACCACACCTGCTCCATGTGGAAGTTCCCAGGCGAGGGATCAAATGTTGGCCAGTGCCACAGCCACAGCAATGTAGGTTCCGAGCTGCATCTGTGATCTATGCAGCAACCTGGGGGCAATGCCAGATCCCTAACTCATGGAGGAGGGCCAGGGATTGAACCCATATCTTCAGAGAGACTATGTAGGGTTCTTAACCCTCTGGGCCACAATGGAAACACCAAAGTGCCAGTTTAATATGTTACAGTACTTTCGCATGATCTACTAATAATTACCACTATTGATATTTTGATCAGTTTTATTACCTAAAGTTACAGAACTTTCCAAAAATTATCTTTCTTATTATGTATGTATGTCTTATCCATCTCTTGAAAGAATCATAATCCACTACTAGTCTATCAGTGTATTTTAAGTTGTTAGGTATCCATAAGCCAGGTGATTAAGTCATGTATTTTTTTTCATGGAATTATTATTTTTATTTCTTTTTATATATATTACTCAATGAATTTATTACATTTGTAGTTGTACAATGATCATCACAATCCAATTTTATAGGATTTCCATCCCACAACCCCAGAGTATCCCCCCACCTCCAAGCTGTCTCCTCCAGAGACCATAAGTTTTTCAAAGTCTGTGAGTCAGTATCTGTTCTGCAAAGTTCATTCTGTCCTTTTTTCAGGTTCCACATGTCAGTGAAAGCATTTGATGTTGGTGTCTCATTGTTTGCCTGACTTCACTTAGCATGATAATTTCTAGGTCCATCCATGTTGCAAAAAATGCTGGTATTTCGTTCTTTTTAATGGCTGAATAATATTCCATTGTGTATATGTACCAAATCTTCTTGATCCACTCCTCTGTCGATGGACATTTAGGTTGTTTCCATGTCTTGGCTATTGTAAATAGTGCTGCAATGAACATCAGAGTACATGTGTCTCTGCGACTCATGGTTTTCTCTGGATAGATGCCCAGATCGAATGGTAGTTCTATGTTTCGTTTTCTGAGGAATCTCCATACTGTTTTCCACAGTGCTTTCACCAATTTACAATCCCACCAACAGTGTACTAGTGTTCTTTTTTCTCCACACCCTCTCTAGCACTTATTGTTTGTAGACTTTTTGATGATGGCCATTCTGGCTGGTTTAAGGTGGTACCTCACAGTGGTTTTGAATTGCATTTCTCTAATGATGAGTGATGTTGAACATCTTTTCATGTGTTTTTTGGCCATCTGTATGTCTTCTTTGGAGTATTGTCTGTTTAGATCCTCTGCCCATTTTTTGATGGGGTTGTTTGTTTTTTTGGTATTGAGTGGCAGAAGGTGTTTATACATTTTGGAGATTAATCCCTTGTCAGTCGATTCATTTGCAAAGATTTTCTCCCATTCTATGGGTTGTCTTTTCGTTTTGTTTAGGGTATATATTAAAAACACTATTGGGTCAAGAAACAAAAACATTTAACTTTAGAAACAGTCAATAAATAAACTTTAAGTGTTTAAAGTTTAAAAGTGTACATTTTAATTGTATATAGATGCATTTCTTTTTTAACCCTCAGATTCTCCATTTCTTTTAGTAATAACATTTATGTAACACAGTTAATTGTTTGGGTTAGAAATAGCCATAGGGTAGGGCACTTCTATTTTGAGGAAATCCATTATTGCCTTCCTGGCTAATCAGGTATTAGTTTTTTCTATGATAATATGTATCTGCATAAACTGGTTATATTGGAAAAGCCAGTTAAAAATATTATTTTTAAAAACAACTTGTTTAACATATTGGGTAAAATATTTTACTAAATGTCTGTGATTGTTCAAATTATATTAAAAATACAGAGTTTTCTGAGGTTTGTAGTCTTGAGGTTTATGCTCACATGCTCAGACTATTCCTAATGTCCAAATTTTGCTAAGGTAGTTGGTACGGGGGGAGGCTCCAAGCTCAGGAACCAGAATTAAAATGGTATTAGTCTTCCTTGATGAAACTTCAGGCCATGACTTAACTCCCTTCTCTTATGATGTCACTGTTTTCTTGCCTCCAGGTGCTTTCCTATCAGTGATTCTTTATACCATCATTGATCCATCATGAGGGTTCTATTACTATTGATCGTAATAGAAGTGAATTTCAAAATCTCACCCATTTTCCTCACAAGAAGCTCTTTGACATGTAACTTTACTCATCTCTTCCAAAATGATTAGCTCTCAGCTTTAAAAATAAGGTGACATGACTCTTTATCAAGCCATTGATCTAATGGCACTGATCTACTCTTGGCTTAAAAACAAAAGTCATGCGAGGGATTTTTGCCCCACAGTAGAACTAAAGGGCTCCGAAGGGATTTGCTCCCTTCAGTCTTTATTTAGAAGTTGCTGGGAAATTTTATTTTTTGTATGACTTCACTGGGAATTGTTTTATACATGCTGTTTAGTATAATGTTATAATTTTCCAGAAGAAACTGAATGTGATGGATTGATAATCATTTTTATATTTCTAATTGTGGTATCTGTTGAGTGAACAAAATAGTGACTGGATATGTGAGTTGATTTTCAGGTGTCACTTAACATTTCACATCTAAAGGCCATGACCTCAAATTGTAGTCAAGGAACTTGACTGTTTTTATTTAAAAAGACATTTCTCCAGACTATTCAAATTTCTATTTAGTAAAAACAAAGAGTCCATATATTATTGATTACTTCACAAAACAAGTTTATGCATGTGACCTTTGCATAGTCTTGGGAGACACAAAATATTTAATATTATGTTATTATTATATAATTCTTTCTCACTTAACCATGAAATTACTTTCTTAAAGTCATTCACATCAAGACTTTATATGTTAAATGTTAACTTTTTTAAAGTAAATATCTTCAAAAATGAATTTAGAGGATACCCATGACAGTATTTTTTCTGAAAATTGGGTGAAAATATGTATTGCTTTTTATTTGTGAATACATTGCCCAGGCATTTGTCCCAGATTTGAGGGTTTTATTTTGTTTTGATTTGTATTTAATTATGTAATAAGCATAGTTATAGGAGCTTTAAGCACTACTAAATTGAGTGAACAGGAATCCCTTCAGGAATTAAAAAAAAAAAACTTTTTATTTTTAATGACATTGTTATAATTGTAACAAACTAACTGAGTAGACAATGATGGATCAGGGCATCAAACCATAGAGTAGACTCTTCTCATGGTCATTGGCTAGTTTTGTAGTCAAAAGCTCTGGTACAAATGGTGCAAAGATGCTAATTACAGAGTAGAAAGTTCACTGGCCAAGTCCCAGATACAAGCAGTTTGGGATCTCTGACCTACCAGAACCCTGATTCAACACAATTCCTGAGCACTTGCCATTTTTGTAGTACTTCTTATTTGGCTTTGTTTCAGAAACAGTCAAATATTCTCCAAATTCAGATCTTTTGGTATCTATACCCTTGCATCACTGGCTACAGTATTAAATTTCTATTTACATGTATGTCTCATGACTGAATGGTCTTCAGTAATAGAGTTCATACATATATATTTTGTTTTGTTTTTTGTCTTTTTAGGGCTACACCTGCGGCATATGAAGATTCCCAGGCTAAGGGTAAAATTATAACTGCAGCTGACAGCCTATGCTACAGCCATAGCAAAGCCAGACCCGAGCCATGTCTGTGACCTACACCGCAGCTCATGGCAACGCTGGATCCATAACCCACTGAACAAGGCCAAGGATGGAATGTACATCCTCATGGATAGTAGTTGGGTTCATTAACCATTGAGTCACAACTGCAACTCCAGAGTTCATATGTTATTTACTATTATGGTTGCAAGACTCAACACAGAGCATAAAACACAGTGCAGAAGACTTGTTAATAAATGATCAACGGGAGAGTAAAGCCTCATGATTTAAAAATGATTGGGGAGTTAAGAAAGTGGACTTCCAGAAATTTTGATGGTGATGTGATGATGATGATGATGTAATAATGGCCATGATAGAATGAAAGGAGTTAGGCTATTTTCTGGTAGATTTTACAAACAACTGTATCTATTTGAGAATTAAGTGGTATCAGTATGTATTTGGAATTTTTGTGTTTTTTTTTTTCATTATGTGAAAGATTTGGATATGACAATTCAATAGATCTAGAGATCAGAAATAAATTATTATTTCAACTGTGGTAAAATATAGGAAGGCCCTCAAATGGAGCAGAGAGAATAGGAACTGACTGGGGAAGGAGAGAGAGATTATACCAGTAGAATCAAGGAAACTGGATGACTGATTGAATGTGATGAGGGCGTAATCAAGTATGATTCAAGGTTTACGAAGGAAAATGAACACTGAACATAAAAGCCTATTACATGCCAAAAATATCCCCTGTGGAATGTGAAGAGAAATGTTAATTTTATCTCCTCTCCACATTTTTAATAACAATTCAGGGACAGTGCAATCATGTACAAAATATCAAGATATCTTTTCATTTTATGGACATTATTTTTATAAACATATTGCATTTCCTTTTTTTATTTTTTGGCTAAAATATCCAGCCCTTTAGTTCCTTTTCTTTTTCTTTTTTTGTCTTTTTAGCGCCGCAACCGCAGCATATAGAAGTTTCCATGCTAGGGATCTAATTGATTGGAGCTGTAGCTGCCAGCCTATGCCACGGCCACAACAATGCCTGCATCTGCAACCTACACCAGCTCACAGCAATGCCGGATCCTTAACCCACTGAGTGAGTCCAAGGATTAAACCCGCAACCTCATGGTTCCTAATTAGATTTGTTTCTGCTCTGCCAGGATGGGAATTCTGCTTTTACTTTTATTGAGAGAATCACTTGTGTCAATTCATTAGTGCCCACTCATTTGAGTGACTATATTTCTCCCCACCCAAGGAGGTGATATTTGCATGAGCCATTTTTTTTTTTTTTGTCTAATGCTCTGGAGAGAAAGAATTTAAATGCAGCCACCCACAGAGAACTAGCCTGGAAATCAGTATTTTTCGCTAATGTAAAATTCCTGTATTACAGTAGAGGTAACTATATGATGAAGAAAAATTAAAATTAAAAAATAAAAACTTTTAAAGTTTAAAAAATTAAATTTAGTAAACATATATGTATTTGCTTCATAGTTCAAATAAAAAATAACAATGTCCATTTCATCTAGGTGAATTATAAAGTAAAATTATAAAATTACAAAGTAACTTAAACCTGTCTCTAAATATATGCAAAGAAGAAAGTTACAAAGGGAAATTTTGTTACAATATATTTTAAATTATCGTGTACATTTATTATAAATTATAACTGTATTTTCATTCCCATGTAGTTTAAGAATATCAGATAAAGGAAAGCAAAAGTCAAGGGATTAAATATGTCAAATACTGAAACTGAATACATGAGTATTTAATTTAATTGGAAACTTTCTATAGCTAAGCATTTGGACGAAAATAACAACTCCAATCTACATGAAACAAATCTTCCAGCTTTGTAATAATTTTTATTATTAAAAATATGCCTCATGCCCCCATATTATAACTTTGGGGAGTCTCACAAAATATTCCTTCACAATTCTAGAAGAGTCTTATTCTACTGCTCAGAATTTTATTCTAAGGAATTTCTGTTCTCTTGTCACATATGCTGCAGCCTATTTTCTCACTGTCATCTATTTTTGTTCCCTGTGTTCACCATTTTCTCTTTTAGGCCACTTTTGTTACCATACTATATCATTTCTTTTTATTAGCTGACAACACAGAACCCGAGGAATTAAAAATTTACTGAAATGGCAATTATAAAATAAAAAATTACTGAAAATGTGCATTTTAGTATTATTAAAAACTGTACCCACTGCACATCCCAGGTAAAATTCCACTTCAGTCAGGTTGAGTTTATTTTCTACCTCCCTCTCTCCTCTCTCTATGTATATTTTTTTCCTCAAGTCTTACTATCTTTTAGTTTTTATGTTGCCTCAGAAATTCAACATCCTTTTTATTTATTAAATAAAGTGACTCAGCTCACTTTTTATTTTGGTTTCCTTTAAGAACATTATCTGGGGAAGGCATTTGCCTACTCACTTTTCATCATTCAAGATCCATTGTCAACTCCTTATAAATTATCTTCACTACTAAGAGTTTTTTTTGCTCTCTCTCCTAATATGTAAAAGAAATGGTAGCAAATTATTCTTTAAGTGACCTTTTTTGCCTTTCCAATAAATATAATTATCTTAAGTGATTAAAATAAAACTAATCAAAAACTGGAGAAACAACTTTTCTCTTGATAACACATGTTGGTTGAGTTTTGCTGTGTGGACTACTTATGACAAGGACTGATCAAAAGATCTGAATGGACACCTCGCCAAATAAGATGAAAAGATGGCAAATAAACATACGACAAGATGTTCAACATCATCTGTCATTAGGGAATTACAAGCTAAACCATGAGATATCACCACACACAGATTAAAATGGTAAAAACCCCAAACACTGACAACCTACTGGTGAAGATGTGGAGCAACAGGAAGTCTGTTCATTGCTGGTGAGAATGCAACATGGGATAGTCACTTTGGAAGAGAGTTCAGCCTTTTTATACGAAACTAAACATACTCCCACCACATGATCAGAAACCATGTCCTTTGGTATCTACCAAAATAAATAGAAAATTTATGCCCACACCAAAACCTACACACATGGAGGTTCTTCTAAATATTAAAAATAGAATCGCCATATGATTCAGCTATCTCACTTCTGAGTGTTTTTCCAAAAGAATTAAAATTAGGATCTCAAAGAGACATATGCATGCCATGTTTGTTGCAGCATGATTTAAAATAGTTAGGACGTGGAAACAATCTAAATGTCCACCAATGGAAAATGTGATATATATACATGTTCCTTTGAATGCATATGTGTGTGCGTGTATATATATATGTTTTATATATATGTGTGTGTGTGTGTTATATGTATATATAAACAGGAGGGAAATATTATTCAGCCATAAACAAGTAGGAAATCCTACCATACGTGACAACATGGATGAACTTTGAGAACATTATGCAAAGTAAAATAAATCAATCACAGAAGAGCAAATACTGGATGATTCCACTTACAAGAGGTATCTAAAATAGTCAAAATCATAGAAGTAGAAAGTAAATTGGCTATTAACAGAGATAGGTAAATAGGTGTTGCTACGTAAATGGGTATAAAGTTTCAATTATGCAAGATTAAGTTCTATAGATCTGTTGTACACTGCACTTATATTAAAAATATTTTATGTATACTTAAAATTTTGTTAAGAGGGAAGATCCTATGTTATCTGCACAGGGATGTTTATAGCAGCTGAATTTATAATTTCCAAAACTTAGAAGCAACCAAGAAGTCCTTTAGTAGGAGACTGAATAAATAAACTGAGGAATTTATAGCCAATGAAATATAATTCGGTGCTAAACATAAACTATCAAGCCAAAAAAGAACATAAAGAAAATTTAATATGAAAAGGCAATGTACTATATGGGTCCAAGTATATGACACTCTGGTAAAAGCAAAACTATGGAGACAGTAAAAACATCGGTTTTTGCCAGAGGTTTGTAGTGAAGAAGGCATGAATAGGCAGAACATAGAGGATGTTTAGAGCAATAAAACTATTCTGTATCATACTGCAATGGTGGATACGTTGTATTGTTCATCTGCCAAACCCATGGGATATACAATAAAAGTGAAATCTAATGTTAACTATGGAGTTTGGATGATAGTGGTGTGTCAATGTATAGGTTCATTGATTGTAATAAAAGTATGCTCTGGTAAGGGACAGTGATGATGAGGGAGACTGCATGGAGTTGGGGGCAGAAAACCCTCTTTAACCTTCTACTCAATTTTGCTGTGAACCTAAAACTTCTCTAAGTAATGTCTATTACTTTAAGAGCATTGAGTAGCCTATTAATAATGTTATTAAATGAGTTATCAAAAACTAAAGAAAAAGCTTTTGTTTATTCATGTTTTTTGAAACATGAAGAAGAACAGTAGTTGTTATAGAGATCATCAAAGTTGGAATAAGCACACATTTCTTTATCTGTGGCCAAAATCTAGTCTTAAGATCTTTGCTTATGCAGGGCAGGGAGAAGGAAAACAAAACAACACAAAACCAGAAAAATATGTAAAGCATCCAGCAGATTTCTACTTTAATAGTGATCAAGAGTTTTTTTTAATTTGAGGAAACCAGTGGGCTGAAAACAACAAAATCAGTTCTTCTGGACATGAAAACCAAAGCAAACTGAAATGGAAATGTTTCAGAACTGGGTCCAGGGATTTAAACTACTGATTTGGTGATGAGGAAAACAAACAAAACTAAATCACCATCAACACACACAAAAAAACCCATGCATTCATGCCCACAAGCACATGCACACACATATAAGCTTACAAATGTATTTGTACACTCACACACACACAGATTTTGAATATATGGCAAATCTAATCCCAGCATGTGTTTACTCTTGAGATTAACAGAACAAAACCAGAAGGGAAGGAGGTCAATAGATTGGGGTAGGTTTGTATTTCTTACCTCTGAAAAATCAAAGTCCAAAAGCCTTGTGACATTTTGTGAGATGCTGATAATAAGCAAAGCTACTTTAGTGCCTGGTGACAAAGTGTGTTCTTGGTTATGGAAGTGACTAAGTTGCCTGCCTCTATAGATCTTTGGTCTTTTATGGCAACCTGGTAGTTCTGTGAACATCTGGATTGCAATTCTTACATGGAGTTTACATTTTTTTTTATGATAATAGCCTTTGAAATTTGAAGTTACAGTGTCTTCAAGGAGAATTATCAATGGCAATTATTAACATGTGACAGCTAGGGGAAGATAAAAAAACATGATGAATTTATTATTATAAATGATGGACTGTTTTCTGGGGATTACACACACACACACACACACACACACACACGAATAAAACCTGTAGGATGATTGAAGGGGATGTGATTCTCTTTAGGGCTAGAGGGAGAGGAGGTGCTAAAATGTATTGAAATTTGGGCATTCTTTTTAAAGTTTCTGAAATATTTTACTTATTTTTAAACCAAGTTGATGAAGTTTGTCAGCATAAGTTAAATTTATGTTGACTTTGAAAAAAATAATACCAGTGCAAATCTCTGACTCAAGTAGTTATTTTGTGGCTTTCTATGTTAGTGTTTCCTGTATTTCTAACTGTGAAGATATTTAATAATGGTACTTTAAATTAACATAAAATTTATGAAGGAATACATTCAGTAATTAAACTATTTTCATTTGATATTATTTCTTCTCTCAGTAATTTGTCAAGTTTGGGGTTTCACTCTAGTGAGTGTTGGGAAGCTGGAATTCAGTATTGCTCATTTAAAGATTACATACTTTGGATACTGCATTTTATTGGATACTCTTGTAAGACACCATTTTTAAAATTAATGTTAAAAGCTGCTTCTAGGGAGTTAATGTCATGGCTGAGGGGTAAGGAACCCGACTAGGATCCATGAGGATGTGGGTTTGATCCTAGGCCTTGCTTAGCAGGTTATGGATCTGGCGTTGCCCTGAACTGTGGTGTAGGTCACAGACCAAGCTTGGATCCTGTGTTGCTGTGGTTGTGGTGTAGGCCAGCAACTACAACTCTGATTTGACCTCTGATAGCAGGGAACTTCCATATGCTGCAGGTATGGCCCTAAAAAGACCAAAGAAAAACAAAAACAAAAAACAAAAAAGCAACTGCTTCTAATTATCCTAGCATATTTTATCTAGTCAACATAAAGTAAATAATCCATAAATAGTATAAATAAGATAAAATTAAATCATATTCAAATTATTACTTTTAAGTTCTTTATCAATTTTCAATATTTAATTTAGTCTCTTCTTTTTTGGGTAAAGTATTGGGAAATTCTAGAGAAGGGTAAACAATCAAAAATCAGACTGTAGGAAATGAAAGGGATAAAACTCAAGAGGAATATGAAGAAATAAAAGTATGAAAAATGGTTATAGATCTTAAGTAACGTATAGTAGAAGGTGAGGTTAAAAATGAGAATATAGTCAGTGCAAAATTTACCTCTATTAAAAGCCAGATGTTCAGAAGAATGCTATTAAAAACAAAAGTTTTGGAGTTCCTATTGTGGCTCAGCAGGTTAAATATCCAAATAGTATCCATGAGGATGCTGGGGGTTCAACCCCTGGCCTCGCTCAGTTGGTTAAGGATCCCACATTGCCTCAAGCGACAGCAAAGTTTGCAGATATGGCTCGGATCATGCATTGCTGTGACTATGGCATAGGCCAACAGCTCTGATTTGACCCCTATCCTCAGAACTTCCATACACTAGGGGTGCAACCTAAAATAACAGAATGAAAAAGTTTTCTATGACTTATTTGGCCTTCCCCCTGTACCCTCATCTATATACTTGTTCACAGGGAGACAAATAATGTTGGCTCAAACAAAGTATAAATTATCTTTGATTTATTAATTCAATTAGTCCTTTTTGCAAATGTTCTCTAACTGGGATAAAAACCCTTAGTCATTTGGATAGATTTCCCTTCTGCTGCTGCCTTGGTGTCACCTTGTTTCGTTACTAGAGATTCCCTCTGACTCTCGTGGAGATCTGCAATCTCTCTGTATTACGAAAGAGTCGGAGGCAACTCAGATGGCAAAATCTTAGAGCCTACTTCTGTGTGACCATGCTTTGCTGCAGCAATACCCATAGATAGCTTTGGTTGTGAAGAGAAGCGTCTCTTTTCAGATCCTAAATGGACAGCAGGGCCAATGGGATCTCTCTTTGCTCTCAGTTCTTTTACTCATTGAAGGCAGCACTTTCAAAAAAGCATGATGCCATCTGAAAATTGTCACTTTCTATCTGCCTCTGCAAGGTTTAAGTCACAAGCCACTGCAGTCACTGACCTTCAACATACCTTGAAAGGAGTTCAGGGTGGAGATCAGGGGTGAAGGAGGTACTTTGTGCTCCAGAAAAAACTGGCAAAACAGGCCTTCAGATATTTTCAGAAGATTTTATGAACCCAAATTCTTGCAATCTTCTCATATCTGGAAAAGCAATAAAATCATTAATGGAGACATCTGCTCCTCGTGACTAACAACAACTTTCTGCCAAAATATGTGCTTAATTGCATGTATCTCCCCACTTCACCAAAATCACATATATACTGTCTTCCCCTGCCAACCTCTTTAGAGCAGTTTCTCAGAACTATCTGAAAAGCTGTCTTCTGGGACGTAGCTCTCATTTTGCCACGAACTTAACTCACAACTCTCACGTAGTGAATTTTTGTTTCAGTCAGCAGGCAGTGAAGTCAGGACCTACTCTGGATAGTCACTTCTCTCTCTTCCTGTTCCCCAATACCTCAAGCCGGGAAAGCAGTTGAATTTGTTTCCACTCTCCCTCTGTTTTTTTTGCCTAGCTGATACAAGTGAATTCTGCATCCTCTCCTTGCCACAAGGAAATTTAATATTTTCAGTTGTCTGGAGTTAGAGTTGTTGATATGGGAAGAGAGAATAAAGGGATTTGGAAAATCCTTTCTCAAGATAATAGCCTGTCTTGCAAAGCTATTGTTTGGTACATAATCCAATATGAATGTCAAAAAATTAATATTGCTTGGGCATTTCTCTTTTCATTCCATCT
Source organism: Phacochoerus africanus (assembly GCF_016906955.1). NCBI lineage: Eukaryota > Metazoa > Chordata > Mammalia > Artiodactyla > Suidae > Phacochoerus > Phacochoerus africanus. The sequence goes on along the minus strand of NC_062546.1, from coordinate 163,809,956 downwards.
GTAACAAATTTTAATCTTCTTCTAAGTAGATGGACACCTAGGGTAGTCCAGGGCAAAGGCCAGATACTCAGAAAAGGAAAAGAATAAAAAAAATATGTAATTTTTAAATCAATTACTCCTATTAGAGTGGTTTATTTAAAGGCTCACCATATCTCCCTACAAAACTTTATTCTGCTTTTTAATTTGCTTTAATGCTATACTTGGTACCTGTCTCTTAATCTTCTTTTCTAATTATAAATATTACATATTTTACAAATAAGAGTAATACAAGATTTATAATAAAATTCAACACTCCTCCCCTTTACCCTAACCAAATTCCAAAAACATTTTTCCAAGAAGTGTCTACTTTTTCTGTCTTTAAATGATTATAGTAAATATAGAGACCTTAAATTAATTTCAGTTTAGACAAATGTACATAGCTATTAAACCCACTCCTTGGTCACAACATAGAACATTTCACCAACCTAAGGGAATTCCCTTATATCTCTTTACAGCTGAAGGGGAGCAGAATGTGCCACTTCAAAACGTGCTTTTTAGCATGAGGATTATTTTTAAGAAACAGCAGATATAGGATTAGCTCTGAAAACTGAGAAGCAGTTACCCTTTTGTAAGAGACATTTGCATTTACAAGGAAAATCTCCATTTCCAAAGGCATCTCTCTCTTAGTACTAGGAAGAGAAGGATGACTAACTCTCTAGAAACTCTCATGGAAGGGGAAGGCAATGACCTAATTCTAATTAATAACTTACCCTTGTTTACTGTTTTCTCTGATAAATTCCCACACCTGGCTCCCCCAACCCCTTACTTATATCTTTTGCCTTTAGAGCAAAATGGTATTTAAATGGATGGCCTGGACCCTTTCAGTTAGTTACTCTGTTTTCCTGGGTATCTCCCATACATACAAGAGATTTACATGTTATTAAATTTCTGTTTGTTTTTTATTTGTTAATCTGCCTTTTATTACAGAATGGTCTCAGCCAAGAACCTATAAGAGTAAAAAGAAAATTATTTTTCCTTCCCTACACAGTCAATTTTCTACACTCCAGAAGCAAACTCTGCTCTGATTTTTGTCACAACATATTTACTTCTGCCTCTGTTCTTAAAATTTGTCTCAATAGAATCATAAATTATGTGCTATTCTTTCACTCAATAGAATGTTTTTGAGATTAATTCATGTTGCTACGTGTGTTAGTATTTGACTCCATTTTTTTTTTCTTTTCTTTATGGCTGCATCCACTACAAATGGAAGTTTCCAGGCTAAGGGAACTAAGCCCAAGCACACCAGATCCAAGCCACATCTACAGCCTACACAGCATCTTTCAGTAACGCTGTATCCTTAATCCACCGAGCAAAGCCAGGGTCTGAACGTGCATCCTTAGGAAACAATGTCAGGTCCTTAACCTGCTGAGCCACAACAGGAACTCCTGAGTACTTTTTAATGTTGTATAAGATTTGATTCTAAGTACACAATTTGACTAGTTTCTAATTTAGGTCTGTTATATGTAAAGATCCTATGGGGGAGGGGGGAGAGTGTTGTTTGGTTTGGTTTTTAAGTGGTTTTTGAGGATATGTTTATGTTTTTTCTGGGTTAAATACCTAGGTGTGGAATTATTGGTTACAAGGTAGATGTAAATTTGAATTTGTAGTAAACTGCTGGTGTTCCAAAGAAATTGTACCTTTTATACTTGCATTAGCAATGAATTAGATTTCCAGTGGGTTAGGGATCAGGCATTGCCATGAGCTGTGGTATAGGTCAGAGATGCAGCTCAGATCTGGCATTGCTGTGGCTGTGGCATAGGCAGGCAGCTGCAGCTCCAATTTGACCCCTAGCCTGAGAACCTCCATATGCTGTGAGTGCAGCCCTTAAAATTTGTCTCAATAGAATCATAAATTATGTGCTATTCTTTCACTCAATAGAATGTTTTTGAGATTAATTCATGTTGCTACGTGTGTTAGTATTTGACTCCATTTTTTTTTCTTTTCTTTATGGCTGCATCCACTACAAATGGAAGTTTCCAGGCTAAGGGAACTAAGCCCAAGCACACCAGATCCAAGCCACATCTACAACAACAACAAAAAAGGGAAGATATTTAATCCATATAAAATTATAAATTGCAGAAATGCAGGCTATAAAAGTTAATAATAAACACACATCTATCAAATAAATAAAATGCTACAAATATATTTGAATTCCAAAATCAAATAGGTAGCTTGCCACTATTGCAATTTTTTTTCCTCAAAAATTCATGGTTTTACCACATAAGAATTTGATCCTTTTTTTTTTCTGGCATTAACATAAATTATTTAAGTTGTCTCTAGAGTCTATTTTCAACCCCACATCAGTTATACTTTTTTTTTTTTCTTTTTATGGTCATTCCTGCAGCACAGCATATGACGTTCCATGGCTAGGGGTCAAATCAGAGCTAGTCATAGCAACACCAGATCTAAGCAATGTCTGTGATCTATGCCACAGCTTACTTCAATGCTGTATCCTTAACCCACTGAACAAGGCCAGGGTTAGAACTCATGGACACTATGTTGGCTCCTTAAACCCACTGAACCACAATGGGAACTCCCAAATTTATACTTTTAAAGTGTAAGTCAGGGCGTTCCCTTGTGGCACAGTAGGTTAAGTATTTGGTGGCTGTCACTGCAGTGGCTTGGGTCACTGCTGTGGCATAAGTTTGCTTCTTCACTGGAAATTCCACATGCCATGGATGTGACTAAAAAATAAATAAATAAATACAGTGTAAGTCAGGGCACATTGCGCCTTTGCTCAGGATCCCCAGTGGCATCTCACTTTTCTTTTTCTTTTCTTTTCTTTTTTTTTGTCTTTTTTTATATTTTTAGGGCTACACCCACAGCATATGGAGGTTTGCAGGCTAGGGGTTGAATCAGTGCTGTAGCCGCCGGCCTACACCACAGGCACAGCAGTACCAGATCCAAGTCACGTCTGTGACCTATACCACAGCTCATGGCAATGCTAGATCCTTAACCCACTAGTGAGGCCAAGATTTGAATCTGCTTCCTCATGGATGCTAGTCAGATTCATTTCTGTTGAGCCATGAGGGGAACTCCCATCTCACTTTTCTTAACATAAGAACAGATACCCTTAAAATATAGCAAATAGGATCTGACCCCTCAGTTAGTTCTAATGCATAAATGGAGTACATGGAATATTTATGGCGCTATCTCCACTGGTGTGTCTGTGGTTATTCGCCTTAGCTCATCTCATAGCTCTTTCTCCTTCTGACACACATTTCTTAATTCTTTCTTGAACATGATAAGTGGGTTTCTCCCTTAGATATTTTATATACGCTGATCCTTCTGTCTGAGAGGTCTTTCCCAGTGATCCTCATGTATCATGTCTATATTTTTTTCAGGCATCTGCTCACATGCCTTCTACCTAGTGAATAATGCACTGATGAAACTGGACCAGTTTTCATGTTTATCTTAATGATTACCTCGGAGAATACAGTGTTAGGATAGTGAAAATGTGGAATTTAATATTATTTGTCACTTCGGCATTTTCTTTTCAAATTTAATTTGCCTATTTCACTTAAATATTTTATAGCAAACGACTAAATGACATCTGTAATTAGCTATTGAACATTTAATTTCAGAGGACATCTCTTGCTTTTCCCAAAGATTGGGTCTGAGATTACATAAATACAGATTTGGAGTACATCAGCACTTTAAGTGAATAAAATCATGCTTGAGTGCTGGAAAAAATATAAAGTAACAATATCCGTCGTAAAAATTATATATTCCATTTTATTTTTATTTTTTCATTTGTCTTTTATCCCACAACACCAGTTGAAAGTAATTAGAACTAAATTATAAAATTAACAATTTTAACAGGTAAACGTGGCTGGAATTCAGTAGTTAATAATTATCACAATCTTATAAAGGCCCTCAAGTTCTCTGAGGCTATTACTTCTGTCCTCTGCTAAACTTCATGTGGGTCTCCATGCCTAACATAGGTGGGCTCTGTCTATCACTGTGACCCATCTTCTGCTATGTTTAGTTTGACTTAACAGGAAATTTTGGTGTGGTTCCCCACTTTCTATGTGTATTTGGTTTACTGAGTAGGCATTCTGAGTAGGCATAATTTCTGTAAATACTTCGTGCATGATAACAGACTCATCCGACCCACCAGCATCCTGGCACAGAGATGCAAGGCCAGTGGTCTTTTCTTAATAGTACACGTCTTATGGCCCCTAGTACAGGAAATGTATAGAATATGGCAAAGGAGAAACAAGAATAATCCTATTGTATGAAAATGCTTCTCATCATCAAACCTATAAAATTGTAGGCAGATGTTATAAGTTTATTAAAATAGTGGTTTTCTCCTCACAGGAATATACTTAATAATGTAATATATAGCATTATATACAAATATCTTAACATTTTGTTGAGATCATGCAAAGAAAAAAGTTTCAATATCCTGGTGTCTATAAGGGGGAAATATGTGGTAGTATACAATTAGGGATTAAGTCTGTCTTGTTGAAGGTTCATGTTTTATGCATCCCAACATGCTAGATTGGTCTTTAGTGTCTGAGGAATCCTCTCTTAAAGTACTCTGGGGTTCTAGATGAAAGAACCCACAAAACTGGGATAAACACAGTAAAGATCACCTGAAGGAACAACTGTCACAGCTGAAAAACTCCTGCCCATATTCATTAGTGGGCTGAGAGACATACATAGTGTCAATTTTCAAAATTCACTTAAATTGCCTATGTATATGGCTAAATTTTAGTTTATTTTTTATTATGACAAGAGAACTGTTTCAATGGAATACATAAGAATTTAAGCTTAAAGAAAGAACCAGTAGGCCCTGAAAATGTCAAAACTGTTATTTAATGCAATTGAATGAAAACGCTAAATTTGTGAAGGTAAAAAATTCAAATAAATACACATAAATAATAATAGAAGAAACTTTTTAAAATTTGTAAGAATGAGGATACTCCTTAAGCCTAAACAAAAAATTTTTAAAAATTATAAAGAAAAGCACAAATTACAGTCAATAGAGAATGTACAGATGTTAGCGGTAGCTTCCTTTTCATAAATGTAGTGACTTTGAAAAGTAGCATACTCTTTTATGCCGGCCTATCTAATGAAAGATATCTTGTTTATTAAAAATAGTGGTTATAATAAGGATCCTCAAACAGGATAGGCAATGAAAATGAGATGCTTTTCAAAACATAGTGTTAAAAAATAAAATTTCCAAACTGTAATGGGCTTATAAACTGATTTTAACAAAACTGATAACATTTAATGTGATTTTTCAGACTGAGTAAGTGTAAGAATCTTCAGAAAACATGAAGATTCCTTAGAGTACAGAATGCTGTGCTTATTTGAATTATACATTAATCAAATACAATTCAGTAGATCAGTATCTTTAAGCACAAATAAAATGAAACAACGTTATTTTGAAAGCATGAAAAAAATTGTTGCGATGATTGTATTTTTACTTTTGATAGTGAGATTTTTGCCAAAAGTGGTGGTTTTCAAAGCAACAGAAATTGAATCTAAATAAATGCCAAAGCTGATGAATTGTCTCATGAACATTTCAAAAACTATTAAATTGAAAAAAAGTGACTTAGTTATCTTGAAAATAACAAAGTAATTAAAAATGGAAAATATAATATAGAAAATAAACAATAAAATGAACTTGGACACAAAATACTGACCAGTTAGAGACAATTTTACCCTTTTAGTGTAACAGAAATTCCTACGAATGGTTTTAAACTTTTTTCTTAAGAAAACAATATATCCGTGGCTTAATTCAACCAAGTGAAACAAGTTCCAGATGACTGTATCCTACTTTTGAACAATATTCAATGCCAGTCAAAGTGACCACAAAACTGTTTTGAAAGGTGAGGAAAAAGGGCTGATGCACTTTTTAAAACTTTAATTATGCAAAATGTGTTGTGCACAGCTCATTGCTTTAATCTTATTGAAGAAAATGCACAGTTCCTGAGGTTGTTGACTAGTTTGGTATTTTGAAATAATTATGTGTTATTTTCACTTCAGTGATAGATGGAGTTTTAAACACACTTGAAGTTGAATTTTTAGTGGGTAAATATAATGATATAGTTTGCACATTAGAAAGTTCTCTAAATCTTGAACTATGCATAATGCAACATTTTAAAGACTCTAACCCTTATTTTTAAAGATTTGGAAGAGCAGCTCAAATTCAAATGAGATACAAAATGTTTATTCAAGTTTCTGATTAAGCTAAAAAAATTTAACTCAATTTGGTGAGAATTTTGGAATATCTCAGTAAAATAAGTGAGAAATTCAATTACAATTTGAGTATATATAAATGGCAGCGTCTTTACATATTGTTACACTTATTTGTGAAAGAACTGAAAGAAATTTTCAAATAATAATATAATGGTATAATGGGAAATATATGAGCCAGTGATAAAATCAATAAAAACATAAACAGGAATTATTTTGACTTTGAGAAGAAAGTTAAAACAAATCATTTAGATAATATACAAAAAGTAGTAATTCAGAATTACCATTGTGGCTCAATGGGTTAAGAACCCTACATAGTGTCTGTGAAGTTTCAGGTTTGATCCTTGGCCTCAGTGAGTTAACCATTATAAATTTATTTGACATTTTCTCTCAGTTCTTTCACAAATAAATATAACAATCAATGAAGATATTGCCATTATATACACACAAATCATAATTGAATTTCTCACTTATTTTACTCATTGCTGCGAGCTCGAGGTCAGAGATGATCTCTGTGAGGTCAGAGATGCAGCTCAGATCCAGTGTTGCTGTGTCTATGGCATAGTTTCCCTAGCCTTGGAATTTCCATATGCAGAAGTTATAGCCATAAAAAAAAGTAATTCATTAAACAATAGAAATACATATGCAAAAAAAATTGGATTATATATAAATAGAGAAATATTTTTCTTGCTAATTTGACACAAAATACTAACCTCAATGAACATAACATCAAAAACAAACTAAAGAGAGATGTCGATTCCTAGAAGATTTAAGTTACTATACAGAAAAATTTTGACATACCGAGAGTAGTTTATATATGAAAAAATAAGTGGATAGAAGCTGACTTAGTCCCTCAGGCTGGCATAAGGTAACACAGACCGGGTGGCTTACAAATAACAGAAATTTATGTCTTATAGTTCTGAAAGCTGGAAATCTAAGACCAAGGTGACAGCATGGTCAGGATCTGGTGCGAGTCTTCTTTCTGGGGCATAGTCAATGGCTGTGCTCTATCCTCAGAGAGTGGAAAGGTGCAAAAGATCTCTCATGTACCTCTCTTAAGAGAGCATTATTTGCTAGTTCTGCCTAAACCTCAGGTCCCCCACCTCCAATACCATCACATTGGGCATTAGGATCTCATCATGTAAACTCTGGGAGTTGGGAGAGGGGGAACAGAAATAGCAAAGGTTTCTTGGACTAATTCAAACATGTGTATGGAGGCGTCCCCAAAACAACATGCAATTCTCAGTCCCTGGCAGAATGTCAGAGAATTTAACCCAGTTCTAACACTATCTACCTGGAGATAGAATCAGATTCAGTAAGCAAAGTGCTCAGACTCACAAGAAGACCCTCCAACTTCAACAGCAGTCACACGCCCAGGTTATTACATGTGCTTCTGACTGACTGTCTATAAATAGAGGTTCACATGAACCCCATCTTAGTTTTGATTAACTTGCTAAAACAGCTCATAGAACTCAGGAAAACTCACTTACTCACTATATTTACTATAAGAGAATTTATTATAAGAGAATATAAAGAATAGGAATAGGAGTTCCTCTAGTGGTGCAGTGGAAATAAATCCAACTAGGAACCATGAGATTGTGGGTTCAATCCCTGGCCTTGCTCAGTGGGTCAAGGATCTGGCATTGCTGTGAGCTGTGGTGTAGGTCACAGACATGGCTTGGATCTTGCATTGCTGTGGCTGTGGTGTAGGCTGGAAGCTGTGACTCCGATTAGACTCCTAGCCTGGGAACCTCCATATGCCACTGGCGTGGACTTAAAAAAAAGAAAAAAGAAAAAAAAAAGAATAGGAATAAATAGCCACATGAAGAGTTACACAGAGTGAGGTTCTCAAAGAAAAGAACTACTGTTCTCCTGGAGCATGGGGCCTGGGTGGTAGACTTTGGAAGCTAACAGTTCCCCAAAATGAAAGTTCTTTGAAAAAAGCCAAAAAACTTTCCTTTTTGATTTGTAAAGAGGCTTCAGTACATTTCTTGATTGACTAAATCATTGGCCGGTGGTTATTAACTCAGTCTGCAACCCTTCTTCCCTCTCCCTAAATCAGAAGATGGGACTGAAGCCTCCAACCCTCTAATCGCATGGTTGGTTCTCCTGGCAACCAGCTCCCACCCTTGGGTGGGATCCAAAATGCATTTTCTGAAGCATTTTCAGAAACTAAGGACAAGAGAACAAATAGTAATTCATTGCTTTTATCGCTCAGGAAATGTCCACAGGTTTGGGGAGCCATGAGACAGGAGCTGTGAATGAAGACCAAACATATTTTTCTCATATATCATCTGAATGACCAAATATCTGTTAAAAAAAACCCAAAAAACAAAAAACGTTAGATACGTTATAGGACCTCCTGTAACATGTATAAGCCACCAAGATTGTTGTGTTTTGTTGAGGCAGACGTAGTAAACTAACACAATAACAATAAATTTTTTTAATTAAATTTTGTTCTGCTTTATGTGATATCTTCTGCTGTAAATTAAACTTGCACACTAAAATGTATTAATTGCGTCTTGAGAACTAAAAGTTAGCTTCTCTTAGTTTCTATGAAAAGTAATCTAATAATGGAAGAGCATTAATAACTATCTTAAAAGTGGCCTGGTTGCTCATAAAAATATATTCATGTTATATGGTGATTTTAGGAGGAAGATATACCCTACAGGTTTATATTTAAGTGAAACAACAAAAATATCATGCCATATTTATACCTTTGACAAAAGCAGTTGCATTAGGTGTAGAAGGGCTTAGATTTATCTTTAGCTATTTTTAAAGCCTCATTTAAACAATTCTTTCAGCAAATCATATTTTAATTAAAGAGAATGATTAATTTTAACAGTGTCAAATAAAATTTTATTGTTAATTTCTTTTTAATTAACTTGCAGAAACAACCCTGAATGCTAAGCTTACCTAAGGCACTGATTCAAATTTTAGTCTAGAAATGCTCTAGGCTTGAGGGAAAAAGATGATTGAATATGAAAAGTTAAATACATGCTGTTGCCTTAAAAATTAACTATATTGATAGTAAGTATCAACCAATAAGAGGAAATATACCCTGATAAATATTTTAATATGTTAAGAAAAAATGGTTTTATAGTGTTTAACATATATATTAAAATTCACTAGCATATATTGTGTTGATATGTGTTGATTCTCTCTGACTTAAAAGTAGTTGAGCAATCTCATGATATATTTTATGATCAGAAAAACTGAGCTGATAGTGCAGTCAATTCCTATATATAACTCTGTAATCAGTTTGCCCTGTTATATTAATAGGGTGCATTTGCTATAATTAATGAAGAAAAAGATGTATTATTACCTAAAGTCCATAGTTTATTCATATTGCCTTAGTTTTGTCCTATCCCTGTGCCAGGATCTCATTCATTTTATATTTAGTTGTCATGACTTTTTTAAGGCTCCTTGTGCTATGAAAATTTCTCAGATTTTCTGTTTATGATAACTTTGACAGTTTTAAGGAGTACTGGTCAGGCATATTGTCAGACTTCTTTTTCTTGGAATGTATCTGATGTGTTTTTGTTTTTTTGTCTTTTTAGGACCACACCTGCAGCATATAGAGTTCCCAGGCTAGGGGTTGAATCAGAGCTGCAGTTGCTGGCCTACACCACAGCCACAGTAATGTGGGATCTGAGCTGTGTCTGCAACCTACACCAAAGCTTGTGGCAATACTGCATCCTTAACCTACTGACCAGACCAGGGACCAAACCCACATCCTCGTGGATACTAGCTGGGTTCTTAACTCACTGAGCCACAATGGGAACTCCCATATCTGATGTTTTTAACTTATAGATAGACTGGGGTATGGGTTTGGGGGAGGAAAATCACAGTTCCCCAAAATGAAAGTTCTTTGAAAAAAAGCCAAAAAACTTTCCTTTTTGATTTGTAAAGAGGCTTCAGTACATTTCTTGATTGACTAAATCATTGGCCAGTGATTATTAACTCAGTCTGCAACCCTTCTTCCCTCTCCCTAAATCAGAAGATGGGATTGAAGCCTCCAACCCTCTAATCGCATGGTTGGTTCTCCTGGCAACCAGCTCCCACCCTTGGGTGGGATCCAAAATGCATTTTCTAAAGCATTTTCATCACATCATGGCAAGGGTACTTATTATTAGTGTCATTTCTGACTGTTAATGTTGGTCTTAAATATCTGGTTGAAGTGGTGTTTGTCAGGTTTCTTTTACAGAGTTACTTTCATTTTTTTTCTGTTTTCCATGCTGTGCTCTTTAGATGGAAGTCTCTATGTACATCCCACATCTAAGGTGTGAGGAATTTTGCCCTCCCTTTTATCATGGAGTATCTACATAATTTATTTGGAATTCTTTTGCATGAGAAGTGTCTTTTTTACCCTGTTTATTAATTTAATCATTTAATTATATAAATATGTATTAATGAGTATGTATTTCATAATTCAAGTTATAAGCATCTCTATTTCTGAGACATAATATTAGACTTAGGCCAATTATAACCCTACAATGGTTTTTAGGTGTTCAAGTGAGAGGAAGAGTCACACATCTCTTACATTAAAACAAATCTAGAAAAGATTAAGCTTAGTGAGGAAGACATTTAAAAGCTAATAAAGGTTGAAAATTAGGCATCTTGGGCTAAACACCTGGTCAATGTGTGAATGCAAAGGAAAACTTCTTGAAGGAAATTAAAAGTGATACTCTAGTGAACACACAAATGGTAAGAAAGCTAAATAGTTTATTGTTGACATGGAAAAAGTTTTAGTGGTCTAGAAGAGAAAAAATCAAATCAGCCACAATATTGCCTTAAGCCAAAGCCTAATTTAGAGCAAGGCCCTAAATCTCTTCAATTCTAGGAAGGCTGAGATAGGTGAGGAAGCTGCAGAAGAAAAGCTTGAAGGTAGTGGAGGTTGGTTCATGAGGTTTAAGGAAAAAAAGCCATCTCCAATAACATAAAAGTGCAAGGTAAAGCAGCAAATGCTGATGTAGAAGTGGCAGCAAGTTATCTAGAAAATTTAGTTAAGATAATTAATGACGGTGGTTACACTAAACAACAGATTTTTCACTGTGGACAAAGCACCCTCTAAAATTGGAAGATGACACCATCTAGGACTTCCTTGGCTAGAGAGAAGTCAATGTCAGGCTGACTCTCTTGTTAGGGGATAATGCAGCTGGTGACTTTAAGTTCAAGCCAGTGTTCATTTACCATTGCAAAAATCCTAGGGCCCTTAAGAAATATGCTAAATCTACTGTGCCTGTGCTCTATAAATGAAACAGCAAAGCCTAGATGACAACACATGTGTTTACAACATGGTTTACTGAATATTTTCAGCCCACTGTTAAAACCTACTGCTCAGAAAGAAAGATTCCTTTCAAAATATTACTGCTCATTGACCATGCATGTGGTCACTCAAGAGCTCTGATGGAGATGTACAAGGAGATGTTATTTTCATTCCTGCTAATACAACATCCACTCTGCAGCCCGTGCATCAAGGAATAATTTTGAATTTCAAGTCTCATTGTTTAAGAAATACACATTTTAAGGCTCTAACTGCCATCGACAGTGATTGCAATGATGGACCTGGGTAAAGTAAGTTGGAAATCTTCTGGAAAGGATTTACCATTTTAGATGCCATTAAGAACATTTGTGACTCATAGGAAAAGTTCAAAATATCCACTTTAAGAGGAGTCTGAAAGAAGTTGATTCCAGCTTTCATGGATGATTTTGAAGGGCTCACATTCAGTGAAGGAAGTAACTGCAGATGCAGTGGAAATAGGGAGAGGACTAACATTGTAAGTGGCCCCTGAAGATGGGACTGAGTTGCTGCAATCCCATGACAAAACTTGCACAGATGAGGAGTGCTTCTTATGCATGAGCAAAGAGAATGGTTTCTTGAGAAGGAATTTACTGCTGAAGATTCTGTGAAAACTGTTTCAATGACAACAAAGGATTCAGAGTATTGTAGAAAGTTAGCTGATAAAGCAGCCTAGCAGGGTTTGAGAGGACTGACCCCAGTTTTGAAAGTTCAATGTGGGTAAAATGCTATCAAACAGCATTATATGCTGCAAAGAAGTCATTTGTGAAAGGATATTAATCAATGGGACAAACTTCACTGCCTTATTTTAATAAATTGCCACAGCTGCTTCAACCCTCAGCGAGCACGTCCCTGGTCGTAGCAGTCAACATTGAGACAAGACCCTCCTTCAGCAAAAGGATTACAGCTCCCCAATTGCTTGGATGATGATTAGCATTTTTCAGCAATAAAGTATTTTTAAATTAATATATGTACATTTTTTAGACATAATGCTATGTATTTTTCGACACAGTTATTTGACTATAGTACAATGTAAACGTAGCTTATCTGCACTGAGAAACAAAAACTTTCGTGTGTCCCATTTTATCTCGGAGATCTGGAACAGAACCTGTAATATCTTTGAGGCACGTCAGTAATTTTCCTCTCTCAGTCTTAGCTCTTTGTGCCTTTAGAAGTCATGTTTTTTCATTATTAAAAGTTTGCTACTAATGTACTCCAAAGAGCAATAATGTCCATGAGTTTCAAAAATATTTTTGCTTCTATAATGAAGTGTAAAGCTGTATGAATCTTAGCTCTAGGAATGAAACTTTTAAAGGTCATATAAATATTTATAATAAACATAAACTATTTCTATTGTGCAGAGTGAGATTTTATCAATATATAAAGTGGCTTCACCCTAAAGTTCATGGCATCAACAAGAGGAAAATTATTCAGATAAATGTGTAAGAAAGTCTCAAAAAAAGTTACAAACAGAACTGACCAGGTTCATCAACGATGAGTTTCAAATAGGTGGCAAGTTCTTACCAGATAGAACCTGAAGTTTATAAAAATAAATCCTGTTATTTAGCTTCTCTTGGCTGAACTAAAGCGAGCTACATAGGTTTTCTGATGTATGGGTGGGAAAGGATTTATTGTTAAGCACTTTTAGTGTTGGAAGATAAAGTGCTCTATTAGGCTACACATACACCATCCTGCCACTCTGCCTTTTATTAAAGACCATTCTGACTGTCCAGTCAGAGATGCCTGACGTTTGGAGAAGTGAAAAATTCTTCTCAGTCTGCCTTCACTTGCAGAGGGCACAGACAGTCAGGCACCACATTAGCCCAGATATACACTCAGGATTGCCAACTTTCTGTAGCAAAAACCATTACTTTATTAAGCATGTAGTTGAGAATTTTTTAAAGAGTTAAAGTAGGTGGACTTTTCATGCACTCACATATTAAAATTAATATCATTGTATTAATTTTAATTAATAGACAGTTTTGTAAAATTTTCTTCTCTGGTTATCATTTATGATCAAACCAAGTGTGTAATAGCATTTACTATATACCAGTCATTGTGCTAAGCACTTTATTTACATTATCTCATCTAACATGTCAATCACAGAAAAAATTAACTCCAAATTCAGATGAAAATATGCCAGGATAAACAATCTATTTCTTGAGACATTACTTAGAATTCATACCAAGTATACTTCAAAACAGCAAACTATATATACTTCAGGCAGGTAATAATGAGGGATTTTTTAATATTTAGTTTTGGATATATTATTGAGTCAAGAAAGTAGATTTAAAAATTCTCATTATTGGTATTCAGTCATATATTGTTAGTAAAGCAATATAAAGCAGTAGTTAATCCAAAATATTTCCCTGCTCAAAGTGAGTTATGCTTATGTGTAAAAACATCGGTCAAAAGTGAACCTCTCCCTGCCATCACTTACAAGCTGAAAGAAAGCCATTTCTAAGGATAGAAAGGTAGAAAGGCTGTAGAAATAGGGAGACACAATCACATCCTTCCTATCCAAATGATGCTGCTATTAGACCCCATTCATTTGTATTCCCCCTCCAATGAGCTATGAAGTTGAGAGCCCACAAAGTGTCTGAGCTTGAACTGAGAACTGTCACTCATGTCATAATTCTAGCCAGCCATCAACACCTTCGTGAGGGATCCCCACAATGTGCCACCTTGAGACAAACGTGGTCTTTGTCCCTGGGAGGTTGCAGGTGCTTAGTGCCATTACCCCCTATTTAATCTGTTAGATCCCTGCTAATGGGAGGCTGCTTTGGAGCATGAATGTTGGTTGCTTAATTCGTGTTTGCTAAACTGAGGGGTTGGAGGTACCAGGGGAAGTGGAAGAGAATATTCTCCTAGCAGTTAGGCCTTATCCTTCCCATGATCCTATTGGCTCAAGCAGAAAAAGTGCAAGTCAGAAACCCAGAAACCAAGACCAGAGTCGTGAAACAATGTGGAGAGTAGGCTACATCTGAGTGCTTAGGAACAAGACCAGAGCAAACTAGGTCTTGGAGAAGACAGCCCTACTTACTCAGGGTCCCATATGACTTGCCTACAAATTTGAGAATTGTCCTAAGTCAAAAACAATCTTTATTGGCTCTTTATCTCACAATCCCATAAGCACTTTTATTCCACTAGTTAGCTTAAGGCAACCCAGAAAAATAGGAAGCACTTGCTAAATGCTGCTGGATAATTGCAAATTGCTGAATGAATAAATCAATAATAGTTTTTTCATCATGTCTCTTCAGATTGAATTTTTAAATTATTCAAAATCCAAATTGATCTTTAACAGAAAATATGTTTTACTCATGAACCAACTGAAAGTGTGCAGTATTTCATAAATTCTGCTTTATAAGTTTTCTGCTCTTTTTATCTTATGTTGCTATTACTTTTTATAAATTATTGCATTATGTCTGATAAAATTTCAGAGACAGGAAATATTCATGTGTATGGTTATTTTATAATGCAGAAAGTTAATTTTTAAAAAATCTCATCTAGTTTATTATTTACTTTATTACATTAGTAATTGAAATACTCAATTTAAGCCTCAAACTAGGAAGACAAGACTATTTCCAGAGAAAATACTTTATCAAAAACTTTATAAAGAACACACTCCTAAGACACAGACCCGATATTAATAATCTTTAGATGCACAGTAATTTATACAGTGCTGAGGTCTGGGCAAAATTTGCTGAACAAGGGCCCTATCTCTGAATGTACTGTCAGTCTGTGTAATACATAAGTTGCAATAGTAGCACATGATGGTTGCTTCATGAAAGACACATATTTGAGAGCTCTTGCCAAAAGGAGAAATAATTTTTTTATGTATGCAGCATATGACCCTTCTAGAAAAATGATTTTTGAGCCAGCCACATAGAAACCTGAGAGCAATTAATAAATCCTCTCCAGATGCATTCTTCTTCTCTGTTTCTACCTCTCGACCCTGTATTTCTACCTCTGTATTTCTAACTTCTACCTCTCGACCCTGTATTCATGCTATTCCCTCATTACTGCAGCATGTAGGAATATTGTTGGCATGCTAACATTATATCAGACTAAAATCTATTAGAATTCTAAATGCAATTAGAATTCTCTTTCATGGCCAAGGATGCAGCAAACTTTTTCAACTTCAAAGTCCTCATTGAGTACTATATTTCCCTGTGGATATTCAAAACGTGGTAATCCTAATGATGTGCTGTGTGGTAATTAGATAGGAACTGTAGGGAAACAAAAGGAATGGTGAAACAGACCATGAAAAATGACTAAATATTTGGGAATTTTGAGTTTTGGAAGAAAATATATACTTGTGGAATTTCATTTTTTACATAAAACAAATTTTTATGTAAAATGAAAGACTTTTGCATAATAGCAATAGCTTTGGGTTAAAAAATTAGAAAAGTTCAACATGTGAAATTCAGAAAAAAAATAAAATTTCTATCATGGAAATATAGCTTTGCGCTATTTAAAATAAATGTTAGAATCAACCATCATTCAGGGCACATTTTTGGATAATACACTGTCCATAAGATATGAGAGGATGTTCCATAAATAATTTTTTGCAGTCTTTATCTCAATAACTTCACATTCTTGTTCACTTGGAAATAACAATGAATAAAATTAAGCGTAATATCCTTTCCAATTGCACTAATTATTTTTGCACAGTCATAAGACTAAACAATATATTTTATCTATTTGTGTCTTTAGTCAGTATATTTGTCATGATTTCAAATGTAATTTTCTATTAATATTGAGATTGCTGTTTTATTGTGTCTTTTTTTCTCTTTTAAAAATGTTTTCATATGTGTATTTCTGCATTTAATACAAAACCTAGAAAGTTAGGTCAATCTTTGTCAGTAAAATTGAAAAAAAACCACAAACATTACCAAACTGCTCTTTCACATAATCAGTCAACAAACAACATTACACCCACTTATTTTTTTCATGACTTTATGTACATTGTTGTCAAATTGACTGACAGTAACAATAATAAAACAACAAAGTATAGATAAATAGCAGAGGGTAGAAACTACAACAGGAAACCCATATTTTTCTGGGGCTCTCACAGGCCATTCACTAACAGTAAGAATGATGAATATGATAACATGCATATCAATGAATTTCCAACAACACTTTGCGTTTTGTTCACACTCATATTTATCCAGTTGATTAAGGCAATTTGCATAATTTAGAGGTAATTTCTTTCTGAAAGCCGTGATAAAATGCTCTGATTGCAGTATGTCTAGCTGTTCACACGTGCAAGTTTTTTCAAGGAAGCCTAGAAATGAGCAGAGGAAAAAAGGTGATGTTTTTCTAGACCCCAAAAGCAGTGTTTTTAAAAATCTGTATTTTTGCTCCTTAATTCTTCAAAACAAAAAAGCCCTTATAACAAAAGTAAGATTTAAATCATAACCCAACAGTTCATTTTGAGTTATTGTGTGTGATATGGTGGACAAACTCTAAGATAGCTCTCAATGATCTCCATTTCATGACATTTATGCTTTTGTGTAATCTCCCCTTCTTGAGTGTGAGTCATATCTGGACTGAATAACTCATTTGTAATGAATAGAAAATGACATATGTTATGGAATTACCTTTCAGATTAGGCTATACAAAAAGCTGTGGCCTCGAAGGATATCTTTTTCTGTCTCTCTGAAATCTTCACTTTTAGGGAAGCAAACAGCCATGTTACATGCGATCCTTTGGAGAGATTGATTTGGCAAAGAATTGATGTCTACGGCCAGTACCAGAGGCCTCCCAAGCTCCATGTGAGTGAGTTGGAAAATGGATCCTCCTCAGCTGAGCTTTCAGGTGGCTCTACAGCCCCAGCCAATTGCTTGTGGTTTTTTTTTTTTTGGCTAAGTTTGGGGAGAATTTGTTGCTCAGCTGCAGATAGCTAGATATCTCTTGTCTATACAGATATAGATAGAAAAATAGATGATAGATAGGTAGATAGAAAGATGATAGATAGATAATAGAGAGATACATAGATACATAGATAGGACAGTGTGATTTTATTTTATTTTCTTTGATTATTTTTTATTTTATTTTATTTTTATGGCAATTTACAAAGCTGTGAAGTAAAAAGGCACTTGGTTACCAAAAGATCTTCCATGGGTGACTTTGGAGACAGCTGTTCACATAATTGTGCCTAAAGTTACTCAAAATGTTCCTGAATCTTCCACTCTGATCTTATACAAACCTCTCACCTTAGAGATTACCAGAAAGAATGATTCCAGAGCAGATTCTGTTTAATAGGATATATGCAGAGACTCGGATTGCAATATTACTCAAAGACTTCTCCATTTCTGAAACCTATCAAATTACCTTTCTACTCTGAATTTTTCTGAAATTTGGCACTGAGCTAGAACTTTGGGTTTTTTTTTTTTTTTTAAGTAGAAATTGGTCTCTAAATACTTATGGATGTTCTATATTGGATGTTCTATATTGGATGTTTTTTAAATTAGGAAGTACCTAAATTTACCTCAGTATTAATCTATTTGTTTTTAACCCTCTTCCTTTACTTTTCAAAATGTTAACCCTTTTCACTCATACTTCCAGCTTTAAAAGACTTCTTGTCGTCACCATTATTCTAGTGTTTTAGTTCCTATTTTCCTCCTCCCAGAAAATCATAATAGTCTGAGATATAATTTCTTCCCATAGGTATCTGATTAGGTCTTTTGGATTAATAATCAATAATACAGTAATGTGTTACTTTAAATAATATTTGCCTGATTCATTCATTTAACATTTAATGACTATACACTAGATACTTGTGCTAGTTACAAATCTAAGTAAATCCTTGTGGATTTCAGGGGTAAAATAAACACTTTGGAGAAGTAATTTGTGAAAAATGGCAAACTTTTCTGATATTACTCAATTCATATCAACCATAACCCAGCTAATTTCTAGGACTAAGAGAAAAAAAAATATAGACATTTTTCAATCAGCTGTAGGTAGACCAAACTGAAGTTCTTCAAATATTGAACTTTCTTATTTTGTCCTAAATAAAACACCCTATGAAGAGCCGTTTTTATAAAGACTAAAATAGCATAAAGATAACTAAGTTGAGAGAAAAGATTAGTGCAATCCAGTTTTTAGAGTCCATTATAATCCTAATCCGAGATTACAACTTTAGTTTTGAAGATGAACTTAATATTCTTTTATTTATTTATTTATTTATTCATTTATTTAGGGCTGTACCTGTGGCATATGGAAGTTCCCATTCTAGGAGTCAAACCAGAACTACACCTGCTGGCCTATACCACAGCCACAGTAATGACAGATCCAGGCTGTGTCTGTGACCTACACCACAGCAAGCAGCAATGCCAGATCCTTTAACCCACTGAGCAAGGCCAGGGCTCAAACCTGTATCCTCATGGATACTAGTCAGGTTTGTTTCAGCTGAACCACAATAGGAACTCCAATATTCTTCTTTTCAAAGAGATGTGTTTTCATGTATTTCTTATTTAGTTGTTATCATCCAAGAAAATTTTTGTTTAAAGAAAAAACTGATAAATGCCAATGAAGGAGTGGCACGTGAATCTGAACAAATGCTGCCCCAGAATCTTTAACTTGATTGCCTAAAAATCTCACTTCTAGGTCATCACAGATTAAGGCATAGTTGGACATCTTGAAGTTTAACCAGTTTTCTTGTTAAGATCCTGTGCTTATAAACATTGTCACTGCAAATACCAAAGGGGCACAAGGAGACAACTCATGTGTTACCAAAAATTAAAGAAAACAATGCAACCTGAAGGTTTCTAGTTTTGTCTGAGTTCTCAAGATATTCATGCTTATTTTTTCAAATTAAATCTACTGTGAAATTTTGAAAGTAAATGAACATCCTTTCTGGCCTTTAAATAATTTCTTTCTCATAATATAATTATAAAATTCTTAAATACAGTATAAAATCTCATCTAATAATGCCAGACATGAGCATTCTCATATATGATCAGATATTTATTTCTAACAGTTCCATCATTGGGCAAAAAAAGTGGAATTACCTCAGAAGCAAAAAACACTTATTGCTGAATAAATCAAAATTGAATTTATTTTACATGCTCTTATTTTAAAAAACAATTACATTGAAATTTTACTTGGTGTCTTAAAAGTTTTTCATCATCTCAGAACTTGTATTTCAAATTAGCAGCTATACTTTCTTGATAGGCTGCAAAAGTTTGTTTTCAGTTTTACTTTTTTTCTAATTAAAGGTTAATTGTAAATTGTTGGGAACTCTACTCCTTAAGAAATCACTCTCATAAGGAAGAGTGCTAATTTCATACAAATCATTTTTTGCATACAAATGAGTACTTGATATTACATTATTTCATTCACAGTGTATAAGTTAACAAAAGTAGAAACAGAATATTGACTGATACCTTCTATTTCAAAAGACCTTTTATTATATCCTTTAAAAGTTTATATTTTAAGCATTAACAAATTGTGGTGTTGGGATAATATTTAATTTGAATTTGCTATTTAGAAATAGAAATAACTTGTGTTGGTCATAATTCAACTCCATTATCAAGAAATAACAACTGTGTATATAAAACATTTAATTTAAAATTTTAAAATAATCTGTTTTATCTAGAATGGCTAGATTTTTTACATATACACATAAAAAACTGGAGGGGACATATTTTGCTACTTCAAAATATTTCTAAGACTTATATGGAAAATAACTTAGAATAGATTCATTAGAGAAATATGAGGGGAAAAGGACCAATTTAGGAAAGAAAAATACTCAGTTGCCAAGAGAGAGAAAGAGAGAGAGATGAGCTCCAATTTAAAGAAATATCTTACAACTTTCTAAAGCATGGCTGTGTATATATGCAAATAAATATTTCTGAGCTATCTTTAGTTTCTTTCTATGTATCTAAAATGTAGCCTAAGTTTTGAGGGACTTTAATCTCATTTTGATTACTGCTAATGTGTAGCAGAAATTATGAGTCAGCTCACAGACTTTGAAAAACTGAGGTTTCCAAAAGAGACAGGTCAGGGGGTGAGGAGGAATGGGCTCAGAGTTTGAGATGGAAATGCTATAAAATTGGGTTGTAATGATCATTGTACAACTATAAATGTAATGAAATTCATTGAGTTAAAAAAAAAATTCAGGTGAGACCTTCTAAACCCCTTCATCCAGAAGCAACAGTTGCTTAAAAAAAAAAAATGAAAAAGAAATTATGAGTCAGGACTACTGTTTTAAGACTATTGCAGTAAGACTATTAAATTTCAGTTATTAATTAATTAATTTAAAAATTATCCCCAGGCCTACATTCAAAAATATAATCCAAATAATAAGCCCTATCACAATTTATCTCAAATCATCCTAAAAAAATAAAAGAATAAAATTCTCAGCAACACAAAAAAATAAACAGATAATATATTGGAAGTTATATCTGACAACTTGGAGGGCAATAAGACTTGAAGGAAAAATATATTTTAACAACGTAATTTAATTTTAAGCTCCTGAAAATGTGAAAAGTACCATATCCTTCTCCAATTATCTGTACAAATGCCAAAAAACCCACACTTCTTCATCTCTCAATTTGTTTGTTTTAACTGAGTCAACTGCTGTATTACCTAACTTAGGTTCTTATTTCCTGTAATTAGAGACTTTATCAGAGGGGAAACTAGAAGAAATCAGGGATGCAAAGACAATAAAACAGTTTCAGAGGAGGCACAAATTCTGAAATTTAATTGCTAAGTTTGAAGCAAAGGTAAGCATATTGCTAGATGTATTTGTGGGGAGTAAATTTCCTATGATTTAGCAGACCTGCTCCATGAAATTTAGTCTATTAACAATTATTTATTATGACTATATCTTTTGAATTAACACTCAAAATGTTAATATTAGGTGAACTAACATTAGTTCTAGATGAAAATAAATAAGCAAAACAAAATAAACATGAATATGACCCTAATAGATAAATAATAGCATAACATTTCTGAAATATATATTTGCTACAGAAACTAGAAACAGCGACCTGAAAAATGTATTTTGAGACACTTAGAAAGGATTAAGAGAATTAAAAAGGAGTAGGAAAGGGTGAGATAAAGTAACATGATGAATACACAAGGCGAGAACCAAGCTGAAATAAGAAAGAAAATGAGCAAAGAAAAGTTTTAAAGAAACAAATAGCAAACATATGTTGGGCAAGAAAAGCCCGACAAAACATAGAACTTACTATATGATTCATTTGTATAAAATTCCAGAATAGGTAGAGCTAATCTCAAGTGATAGAATTATTACGTTGTCCTAGGTTGGCCGAGATTGGTAGAACCAATCACGAATGACATCAATGATTATGCTGGCCTAGGTTGGCTGAAATTGACAGCAGATAGATATGAGGGAACAAGGGGAAGTTCCCAGGCCAGACATTGAACCCATGCTACATCAGTGACCCAAGCCACTGCACTGACAATGCAGGATTCTTAACCTGCTGTGCCACATGGAAACTTCCAGAGAGAATTTTTTGGTGAAAAAAAGTTTGTATTTCGATTAAGTTTTATTTACACAGGTATATACACTCGGGCACTCATTGAAGGGGCACATTTATTTATACACGTTGTATCAGTAAATTTGGTGAAAAATTATGAGATAACTAATAACATATATGGAGATTAAATTTAAGCTGTATAAGAAACTAAAAATAATAAAAATTACCCTTCTCACTGCCTGCCGAAGTACAAACATTGAGAAAAATTCAGTAGTAGTTTTCAATATGAGAAAATAAGTAAATATGTGGTCAAAGAAAGATTACTAACCATTTAGTACAATGGTTCTCTACTTTGCTGAGCACTGAATCATCTAGTAGAATTAAAAAAATAGTGGTGCCTGGGACCCACACCCAAAGATTCTAAATTAATTAGAGCATAACCAGGCCATGGATTATTGTAAACACTTCAGTCAATTCCAGTAAACATCCAGTGTTACAAACCACTCTGATTTAAAGTGATGGAAAGACACTAAGCAAAACAATTATGAAAACATATCAAATTAAGGTAAGTTCATTTTTTAAAAAGGAAAACATGCCAACAGACATATTTAATGAGTTTTTAATGATTTTAATATGTTACTCATAAATGAAATGTGCTGAACCCATGATCAAATTCTCTAAAGAAAAAAATGTTTTGAAATTAAAAGTGCATTGAGAATATAAAGAATGGAACGGACACTGGCAAAAGTGGGTATAACAGTCTTGAAGAACTATATAAAGTCACAAAGCAAAAGTGCAAACTACGAAACAGTAGACACTGAAGTTAGATTAAGAGGTCACATTCCTTTATGGAACAGATCCTGGTTGAGCAAGGAAGAAAAAAATATTAGCATACAATATTTCATTTTGTTTTGTTGTTTCTTAGGCTTTCTTCACAGCTTAGAAGTAATTCTAAGTGTCAGGTCCGATAAAAAGGTAGATAAATTCTGGTTAAACTTCTAAACCATCGGGCTAATAAAGAAAACATTCTACCAGATTTTAGAAAAAAATAATGCTATTAGCTTTGTTTTCAAAAACTAATCTCTTCTTTTGATGTTGAGGTAGCCATAGAAACATTAACTTTATATTTCCAGATTCAGGTTTTGTATTAAAAGAATATACATTTCCAGGGAGTTCCCGTCATGGCGCAGCAGAAACGAATCCGACTGGGAACCATGAGGTTGCGGGTTTGATTCCCGGCCTTGCTCAGTGGGTTAAGGATCTGGCGTTGCTGTGAGCTGTGGTGTAGTTCACAGACGCAGCCCAGATCTGGTATTGCTGTGGCTCTAGCATAGGCTGGCAGCTGGGGCTCCAATTAGACCCCCTAGTCTGGGAACCTCCATATGCCACAGGTGTGGCCCTAAAAAGACAAAAAAAAAAAAAAAAAGAATATATGTTTCCAAAAGATTGTTTAGTATTTGGCTGAAGATTACATTAGGAAGGCTTCCTTTGCAGCTAGCCATTATTCTATCCATGAAAAATAAAATATTTTACAGTCAAAACAATTTTTTAAAATGGTACTGAGTTTTACCATTTGATTAAGTAATTCTAACTCTTTGTAGTTATCTTTGAGATAGTCTGACAGGAATGATGCTTTCTATGAAATGTATTTATCCTAAAAAAAGAATGCAGTAATTAGAATGTTAAGATTTAGTTACATGATGGAAATATTTTGGGACCATAGAGTATGAATCTAATTATAAGAAAAATACTCTCAATACAATGTGTTTCCAACAGTCAAAACATAAAACTATGTATACATGGTGATCTCAAATTTGAAAGAATATAAATGGAATGTAAAACTGTTTATCTCTCTACCTGTCTACCTATATATCTATCTGTATAAATATCCATCTAGCATGTCTTCTTTTCTTAAGTTATTGAAGATTTTTATTTAATTCTTTTCTTTCTTTTTTTTTTTTCCTTTTTACAGCCTCACCTACAGCATATGGAAGTTCCTGGGCTAGGGGTCAAATTGGAGCTGCAGCTGTCACCCTACATCATAGCCACAGCAACATCAGATCCAAGCCACAGCTTGTGGCAATAATGGATCCTTAACCCATTGAGTGAGGCCAGGGATCTCATCTGCATCCTCACAGAGACAATATCAGGTCCAGTTTAACCCACTGAGCCACAACAGAGATTCCTATTGTATCTTTTCAAATAAGAGTACTATGTTTACCACTTATGTATTTTTAAAATATAACTTTTATCTCCATAATATTCAATGATTTGCTTTTTCTTATCGATACTTATGAATTCGAAAAGTATAGCAATATTTATAATAAAAGTGATATGAAGTTATTTTTATCTTGATAAATATTTTATGAAGTTTAATATTACTTATTTAATCACATTCATTTATAATAAATTAAAGAAAGTGAAGCCGGTTGAATTCACAGATCTTCAAAATATGGTGTGACTAATCAGCAAATTAACATGAAATGCATTGTAACTTACAAGCTTTAAACAATTCACATTGCATGTGTTCTCAAGTTTAAATCATACTTACATGACGTAAATTATGTCCTTAACATATACAACCACATTATATTGGTTTAGACTGAAGGAATTAAAAAATAAGCTTATAAGCCACCAAATGAATAAAGTTTTATAAAGATGATGCTATTCTTTCTTTGTGTCAATCTGATAAAGTAAAATTTGGATAGACAAAATTAAGATATTTATTTTTAAATCTCTATGTAATTATTTATGATATATTAATATATATTTTCTTTGGCCACACGACAATAGACCAGTCATATGCAGTTTGATGGAAAAATCAAGTAGATAAAATTGTCTATGTAATGTCCTGTTCCTCCTAATTAAAGAAACATTAGATTATCCTGTAAATTGCTGAAATGGTCTTGATGGCAATGGTATTTGTTAGCTGGAATATGGAAGTGGAAGCCACTTCCAACTCTTGATTCATGTAATTTAAATTTAAGATGGCAGCACTATGAGGATAGCTCTAGTTGTTTAAGAGCAGCTGTTTTAAGAGAGACATACCCTGGAACCTCAATATCATTAAATCAGGTGAAAAACACAATGAGATATCACTGTGCTCAGGAGGCTCCCCTTTTTAATCAGGGTATTTTCTTGACCAAAAAGACATCCATATGATACATGGTCACCTTCAGCCTTCTCTGTGACAATTATGGGAGCTTCATGGGGGAAGCATCCTCTTACAGAGCCTATTCCGTGAGGTATACAGTTTGGTATGAGAACTCTTCTCTGAGATAATGAGAAATGGGGGATCATGTGCGCCCTGCTACCCAATGCATGATTCTTTTTTTTTTCCTCCAATGATAGCACTTTTACATTTATAATGCAAGTTGCCAATGAGGTGTTGTCTGAATCTAAGCACTTAGCACTATACTTGTATTAAAATCACTAACATATAGTAAGCTAAACAGAATTTATTCGACAACATAAAGAATTATGATATTATTAGAATTTGTCTTACTTTCATCTCTCTTTGGATATCAGAATCAAATTATTTTTCTGTTTAATACTCTGCAAACCAGAAGAATGTAGTAGTTCTTAACACAAACATCATCTACCTATCTTGCTGCATCTATAATTGATAGAAGGAGAAGTTTCTAATAATACGAGAAAAATTCCATGGAACAGAAAAAATACATCCATTTAGCCATTTTTAACTCCAGTGAGCATTAAACATGAGGAATATGAAAAGCTTATTTTTATCACTAGAGATAATACAAGAAAACACAAGTGCTACATTTACTATGTCTTTCCTTAATTGGTGGGAATATGTTCTTATGTTCTGAAGTGATAGCACTGAACTTTCACAAATCCTAAGGAAATATACAACTTTATTTTATTTTATATTTTGTTGTTTTGGTACATCATCTGTTTGGAGATTTGATATATCTAATGAAACACAGAAGAGAAAAATGCTCCATATGTTTCTCTGAAAAGAAATCCAAGCAGCGATATTAGAAAAACCATTTTTTTAACTTTTTTAGTATTTTTCTGTTTTGAATGCAATACTTTTTTTTTTCTGAAAAACAAATAAAAATTACTGACTTGGCTTTGCAAAAAGCAACTTCACCAAAATGTAATAATTTGTTAAATAAGATTCAAAGTGAGAAGGGGATCCAATATTGGTTTTAGATCATCTCTAAACAGTTGCCTGAAGTTTAACCATTTTCCTTGGTATACTGAATTTATATGACAAGGAGGTCAAGTGGAAAAATGCTCATTTGCAGACAGGCTTAGTATTTTTCAGAAAAAGCCTCTCTTACTAGCCCTAGAGCACTCTGCTTTGCGTTTTTCTTGTCAGGAGCTTAACCAGATTCAGGCAGGAATATTTTGGTGTTGGTTTTCTCTCTCTCTTTCTGTGTGTATGTGGGGGGAGTGATTTTATTTTATTTTTTTTTTGTTTATTTTTATAGATGATCTTATCCATCACTTATCAAATACTTTTTTTTTTTTTTTTGCATTTTAGGGACTCATTCGCGGCATGTGGAGGTTCCCAGGCTAGGGGTCCAATCACACCCACAGCCACAGCAACATCAGATCTGAGCCACGTCTGTGACCTATGCCACAGCTCATGGCGATGCCGGATCCTTAACCCACTGAGTGAGGCCAGGTATTGAACCTGCAACCTCATGGTTCCTAGTCAGATTTTAACCCAAAGAAATTTAGCCATTAACTTCAATTTATTCTATAATGGACATCTATGCAGGCCCTCACAAATATTCCAAAAGTTTGTGTTGCTTATTAACTAAACTAGTAATCTTTAAAATTTTTATTATCACATACCAGTAAAAGTATTAGCAGACATTCACAGTATACATATATTTATGAATTATATGTAATCATCTATTAACATAAAGGCATTATAAGACATACATTCAAAAGAGGACATTTAATAGAATAAAAACACATACATACAAAGAAATGGGGTGGCTTATTTTTTGTCTGATCATTTAAATTGTAGCATTAAATGTGTATACCCCATTGCTTGCCGTTAGAGTGATATTTCATTATAATCACTTCTGAGATTGCTTTTCTGCATTGCACATAGCTGTAAGTTTCACAAAACATGAAGAAGTCACATCCCAAAATGTGAACAATAAGTTATTTGAAAATGTGGTGCAACAAAGAAACTCACCTTGATTGAAGGCTTACTATATACCCATCATATAATTGGTGCTCCCCGTGTCACTTAATCCTTATAAACTCTTATCAAGATATTATATTATTTTCATATTTTACAGCTTAGGCAAAAGTAGTTTAGAAGTTTCTCCAAGGATATAGAAGTGTTACATTAGAGAACAGCTATCTTATTGCTGATAAGGTATATTCCCTTAACCTTCACTGTTTGGACAACCAAGTAATTGAAGCCATAGACCCAACTGTGTGGAGAAATACTCATACATAGTCGTCTGAAGAGAAATATTTTCCAAATGGCCCTCTACATATGTGTTTCTTCTCAATGTTCTTCCACGAGGCTACTCTTGGATATTTTGTTCTTTGAATGAGAGAAAGGGGTATATGATTAACTCATGCCAAGTTGTTAAAGCAGCTCTGTATTTATTTTGTGTCCTTGGATTGACTTTGGCTGTCATCCTTTTCTGGGTAATGAAATGCTGGTCCTTTCATAGTGTTTTCTAATCTACCCTTGCCAAGAGAGTGCTGTCTCAAAAGGAGGTAAGTTAGAATTGATAGGTTTAACACTGACATTTGTCAGCCTTCCCATTCAGAGGCACAAATTGAGTGATTTATCTGAATAATTCATAGATGTTTAAACAAAGTAATAATCACTTAGTGGGAATTAACAAATGCTCAAATTGTACAAACATTTAAATGAATGCTATTGCTTATTTTGCTTCCAAATGGTCCTTTGGGAGAAAAAAGAAAAGATATTCAAATATTACAAATATTTGATATGCAAATATTTGATTGATAATGCTGTTTTAAATAAAAATGAATTGCAAATATTTGAATATGGAAGGACTTGGAAATCTTTGAGGAAATGAAAGATAAAGATTAATCTAGGATACCAGAATTGGACAATTTCCAATCATTGGTGTGGATTATTTTTCTTCATATTTAAACTTTTAAACAATATGAAGTAAAACAACATCATACTGTAACTGAAAACTAATCATTTCTAGAATCATTCCTTACACCTGATTGCATTTTAGGTGAAGTAAAGATCTAAAACAATGGGACGAAAGAATATCCAGGAACCCAGAAGACAATATATCTTAGGTACTAATCCTTTCTTTCTCTTCCTTCATTCTAATTCACTGTAGTCCTACTATTAGTGTACATGTTATCCTATCCTTTTTATATTATCTGGCATCTGAAAATCATTTTATCACCACTTTCTTTACAATAACCTCTTCTTTTTCCTAGATTTATGAACTTGATTTCTCTTTAATTGTCCATTAATATTTCTTACATGCTCATTGAAAATTATTCCTCCAATTATTTGCCAAATATACCTGCCAGAGCTAAAGGGGAAGCTGGAGTTCCTATCGTGGTGCAGCAGAAATGAATTCGACTAGGAACCATGAGATTGAGGGTTCGATCCCTGACTTCACTCAGAGAGTTAAAGATCAGGCATTGCCGTGAACTGTGGTGTAGGTAGCAGACATGGCTCAGATATGGTGTTGCTGTGGCTCTGGCATAGGCCGGCAGCTTTGGCTCCCATTCGACCCCTAGCCTGGGAACCTCCATATGCCACAGGTGGGGCCCTAAAAAGCACACACACAAAAAAAAAAAAAAAAAGAAAAAAAAAGAAAAAAAAGAAAAGGGGAAGCTGCTCTCCATAGATACTTTCTTTCTTTCTCTCGCTCTTTTTTTTTTTTTTTCTTTTTCTGGAGGCATGTGGACGTTCCTGGACCAGGGATAGAACATATGCCACAGAAGAAGAGCTGCAGTGACACTGCAGAATCTTTATCCCACTGAACCATGAGGGGACTCCTCCATAGCTACCTTCTAACTACTTTTATGCATGATGATTTATAAATAACTTATTTTTGAAAGTAAGATTTTAAATTTAAGATTATTTAATCCAAAGATACTTTCCCACCTTTATAAATTATTTTTTGACCAGGACCACAGTTCTCAGATACAGTGAAGGCTAATTATTAAATTCACAAGGGATATTAAATGAAACTATAGACATAATCAAAGAACATAGAAAAGATAAGAATAACAAGATCCAAGAAAATGAAGGATTAAAAAAACATAAAATAATTATATATAGGAATTCCTGTTGTGGCTCAGTGGGTTAAGAACCCAACAAAGTGTCTCTGAGGATGTGGGTTCAATCCCTGGCCTCAGTGTGTTAGGGATCTGGCATTGCCTTGAGCTGTGTTATAGATCTTAGATGTGGCTCAGATCCCGCATTGCTGTGACTGTGGTGTAGGCTGGTAAGTGCAGCTCCAATTTGACCCCTGGCCGGGGAACTTCCATATGCCATGGGTGTGGCCCTAAAAAGACACACACACAAAAGATTATATATAATAAGGCAAAAATAGTCCAACATAAGTATAATTGGAATGTCTAAATAAAAGCAGTAAAACAATGCAACAAAATCATCATTCTAATATCTTAGAAACTCAAACTCAATAGCTCTACCTGAAATAGAAGATATGTATTGATATATAAAAAAAGATACATTGTATAAGTAGGGAAGTGAACCAAGAGTAGACATCTCTGAGACAAGCCATCAGAGCAAATGTTAAAAAAATGTTATAATGTTAAATATTAAAAAATAAAGATAGCCAAATGAGCAATAAGTATATGAAAAGCTACTCAGCCTAATAAACCATAAAGGAAATGAACATGGAAACCACAGCATAATACCACCATGCTAGCAAAAATGAAAAAGTCTAAATACAAGTGCTGGCTGACATATATCTCTTCAGTTACCTGTTATAGTTGCCTTTTAGATATTTGGTAAGAACATTCCAAAGAAGTTGAAAGAATAATAAACATAAAGCTATTATATTTTATGAGGCATTTTTCAGACCATGAGGTTTTTCATGAACACATAAAAGGTATTAATAGCAGAAGCAACTGTAATTGATTCAGGAACCAAGAATCAATAAGCAAATAATCATTTGGTAAAATATTTAAAAAAAAAAGATATTCCAATATGCATACTTTTCTTCATTGATCTTCAAGATTTTAAAAAAATGTTTACCTCTCCATTGTGTGTTCTGTAATGCAGTATAGTTTTGGATGTATTTAGTCGCTTGAATTTTTATTTGTTTTGTATTGTGAGGTTGTTATAAATCATGGAATATGATATTTACTCTCACTCTCACATGTATAAGTCAATATGTGCACATATTTTAAAGAAATAATACCAAATTTTGATTATTTAAAATGAAGTCAGATACTTTCACATACAACTAGTGGGTTCCAAAGTTACTTAGAATCATACAAGATTTTGTACTACAATTCTGGGCATTTCCTTAAAATAATAATTCAAAATAAGAAAAAGATAAATGCAGGAAAATTTTATTGCAGTATTATTTCTAATAATAAAAATAATAAATTTCTAAGTATTTAACCTTAAGAGAAGGCTTGAGAAAAGTTATAATCATTGGGTATTCGTTCATACACAATAATCCTAAAGAACAATAAAACCATAATATCATTAAAATATGCACATGATAAAGTATTAACATAAAATATAAAATTTCCTCTACACTATTACAGTAAGAGTTTCAAGTTTAAAGCTAAGTGGTGTATTTCAGAACAATAATCATTTTATTCAGTTTATAGGAATATGTTGTTGACGATTCTTAGTTCCCATTTGTATGAGGTAACCCAAATGTTTTGGGAGGGATGATGTATACACATATATCAAAATATGCATTTAACTGTGAAAATTTCTATCAGTTCAGAATCTGTAATTGAGTGTAAATTTAGAGAGTAGAGGCCAAAATTTTAAAAATACACCAAATATGGAAAAATATTAAAAAGGCAAGGTAAACCAATAATTCCAGCAGACATCATGTATTGGTCAGCTGAAGCTGCTATAACAAAATACGTAGAGTGGGTGACTTCAACAATAGTTATTTTTTTCTCATAGTTCTAGAAGCTGAGCTTTTTAAGATCAAAGTGGCTGCAAAGCAGGTTTCATTCTGAGGCCTCTTCTCATGGCTTGTAGGTGGCTGCCAACAAGCAGTGTTTTCACACAATCGTTTTGTTTGCCTGCAGAGAGCAAGGTCTCTGGGTGTGTCTTCTTATAAGGACACAAATCCTATAAGATTAGAACCCCACCTACCAACCTCATTTAGCCTTACTTTCTTACTCCAAATTGGGGGTTAGTACTTCAACATAAGGATTTGGGGAGGAGGGGGAAGGAAGGGCACAAAATTTTACAAATAGCAACACTTTATGCTATTATTCCTCAAGAAAACATCTTTAATTGACCTTATTATGACATTTAATTATGATAACAAATTTTAGTCTGGTGAGCTACTTCTGCAATTTTATAATGAAGGTCAATAACAAAAATTGTTTTAAAATCATGGAGATTTGATTTTCAGCCAAATATAACTGACTAATAAAAATAGTAAGCTCAATTTTAACCCTAGCATTTTAACATTAATTATTTTGCAAATGCTAAATTTAGGGGATGCATATGTTTTAAAAATTGTATTCTTCTTTTCTTGCTCTTTCTTTTCAGAAGTTCAACTTTTTTTCATTAACCCTACAATTATTACCACTCTCTTATTGAGGACACAGCGGCAGAAATAGTCAAACCACTTAGAAGTAACAAAAGAACACACTAAATTGTAACGGCGTAATGTATTAGCTTAACACAGACTCCATAGAATGCAAAGAATATCCCTAGTGGCTTTAAGATGCTGCATCTGAGACAAGTGTATCCTTATTTTTCTTCTTAAGTTACTGTACAGTAGTTTCACCTGCTGAGAGGTTGAATTTTATGAGGGTTTGCTGAATAAACCCTGAAGTCTTTAAGGCAAAAGCTTTAGGGATTTTTATATTTCCCATTCTTTACTTGTGTCAAAAGCATAATAAAGACAAATCTCCACAGTATGGTAGACTCACACTGGGCAGTGAATTGCTATTGGGATTTGTTTATTTTCACAATGAGTATATGAAGCATTTGCACTTCAGCTATATATCATTCATAGCATGTTTTAAAAAGATATACAAAATGGCTAGAAATGTGGTGCAGATTTCCCCTGCTACCTGAAAGTAGAATGTTCCTATGAAACCTTTTCTAAACTGAAATGGTATAAAGTGAAGAAGCAATTACCTTATACATACCTTGCTAACAAATACACAAAATAAATCAAGATAAAGCACAGATGCTCACAGACACAGTTCAAAGCTATGGTGGCTTGATGAGATGCTGCAAATAGATCTTGGTGATGGAGCTTGGTGGTACCACTCACTCTGTTCAAGGTACCCAGTACCTCTGTTACACCTGCTGCAATACAAAAGTCGAATGCTATTTTAACTTTTTGCCTTTTTTGTAAAAGCAAGAACCCTCTTTCCATTTCTTTGGTTAGTGAAAAGAGGTACTAAGGTAGGTCTTTTATAAAACCAAAATAATGTGAACTTTCAAAAGTGGGTGATACCAGTTCTTGACATTGAAAGTATTTACATACTAGCCATGTTGTTTATTGGATATGTTTAAATATTTCTTCCCAGAAGATAAAACAGAATTGTAGTAGAATGGTTACAGACTTCAGGTCCTGTTCAAGGAGATTAAAACCAAGAGCCTCCTGCCATGTCACATTGAAAGGCCCCTTCCTGCCCTTGACCAGCCTGGGCTGCTCACTTCCCACTGGAGAAGGAATGTCACCCCTTCCTCACCTCATCTCTGTATAACCTGTTCCCATACAAATAAGGTGTCCTGGCCCAGAACAAATCAGAAGATCAAAACTCACCCCCCATACTGAGCTCAAAACCACATACAGCACAGGGGCGGGTGGGACAGGAAATTAGTGGGCCTAGAGTAAGAGAATAGAGGTCCCCAAACAGGTCCATGATGTAGGAATATAGGGAGAGACCCAGTTGTAGCCAGGGTCAGTCCCTACCACAGGGTGGCCCGCTCTCTCTGAGGGCCTAAATAAAACTTGCTGTACACTGCTACCTGACTCTTGATTGCTATCAAGATTGCAACCTCTGTGGCTCATTTAAAAGAGCCCACTTCACAGGTGTCACATTGCCTTTTTGGTTTGAGGGGAAAACTCCCTTCCACCTAGAACCACTCTACTCCTGCCCAGGGAGACCACCTGCCTCCATCCCTGCACAGCAAGACCATGAGGGCTCTATCCTGGTGCCACCAGAGTGTTTCACACCCTACATTTCCAAATACTGGTGTGTATAAGCAAGGACCGAGGGAGAGATAGTGCAGAGCAGAGGAACCTGACAGAACCATTAGCAGTGACGTTAAACATTCTTGGGTGTAATTATTTTAGAATTTAATCTTGAAATATAAATATAAGCATATATACATTTCACATATTGACATATATGTATTTTATGATTGCATATTTCTATTAATACATCCTGATTATATAAAATACATTATAATGGTCTAACATGTATATATACAGAGAGAAGAAAGAGATTGCAATTGTTATTTGCATAACAGGAAAATTAAAAGATGATACTTGTAGAGTGCTTAACCCTGAATTTATAAGTAGTAAATGATCAACATGGCAAGTACTATTAGAATATTTTCCATAAATTCTTCATTTTATATAATAAGATATGCATTTAAAAAATTTTAAATCTAAACAACCATTATTGCTTGTTTTCTTGGAGATTTGAAAAAGAGGGTAAATCAAAGTTATAAAATGACTGAGTTTGTTCTATACTGTAACAGTCTCACCAAACACTCAGGTAAATATCTTTGGCAAGATTTCAATTAATATTTTCACGGGCCAGTAAGGTATTTTGCATGTATGCCACTACAGCAGTTAAATTCAAAACTATTTCAAATAAATGAAACACTATGTGAATTGTCACATTTCAAATAAAACCAGTAAACTTTGATGTTTATTTTTCAAAATTACTCCATCATAGTCCTTTGGTTTACTGCTGCTGTCACACTGAGAAATACATGTCTTTTTCTTTTTCTTTTTACTTTTAACAAATAATACCCATAGACTCTAGGGTTTTTTTTTAAGTTAGAATTTAAGTAATATTTTACATCCCTGGATTATCTACTAATTTTTTAACTATAAATAAAGCTTCTCGGAGTTCCTGTTGTGGCTCAGTGGGTTAAGGATCCATGAGGATGTGGTTTTGGTACTTGGCATTGCTCAGTGGGTTAAGGATCCATAGTTGCTGAGAGATTCAGCATAGGTCATAGATGCAGCTCAGATCTGGTATTGCTGTGACTCTGAGGTAGGCCAGCAGCTGCAGCTCCAATTTGACCCCTAGCCTAGGAACTTCCATCTGCCACAGGTGCAGATGTAATAAAATAAAATAAAATAAAAATAAAATAAAATAAAGAATACTGTGATGTAATTAATCTGTTTCTGCCCACAGTTTGCCCCACATTTAACTCACCATGCAAATTCAAGAAACTTGAACTTATCTCAACACCAGTCAACATCCTGGTAATGGCTCATATTGCTATCAAAATGTTATAACATTACCTTTCAATGGCTAGGCTTATGTTGTTGTAGAGAAACTTTAAAAAAAGTTCCTGAATCAGGATCTGTCCACAGACCACACTTTTGAAATGCTATCCTGGCAACACTCAGAAAACTCTCATAGGAGAATCATGGATAATATGCTGGCAATGTCATATTGCTTTAAAATTTCAAAATACTTTTTTCAATTTTTAACTTATTTTGTCACAGATAGAAAATAAAAGCAGTTTTTGAATCAGCACCTCTATGCAGTGGATTTATTAATACTATTCTAGGGAACTTTTGGGTAATTTTTACTTTATGAGCTTCAATACTAAATGCTATATATCTAATGCAGTAGTGTCTATCTTTTTAAAAAATTATTTATGATTTTGGCTTGTAAAGTTTGTGCCCTTCAAATTTTTGAGTACAATTGGAGGGAAAGTCAAAATTATCTTTTGCCATGGTTATCCAGTTATTCCAAAAATTCTTGAAAGAGCTTTTCTTCCTCTAGTAGGTGGACATCATTATCCAAAAGGAAATGATCTTATAAATCTGGGTTTACTTCTGATTTCTCTATATATTCTTTTATTTATATTTGTTAGTCTTTATTGCAGTGTCATGCTGTCTTGATTGCTATAGCTTTACTGCAGTCCTTGAAGTAAGATAATGTAAACCTTACAATGTTTTTCTCCTTTTTAGGATTGCTTTAGATTTTAAATATTTTTACTTCCATATCAATATTATAATTGTTTTAGGCAAACATTGACTTTATAGGTCATTTGGAGGAGAATTGACATCTTAGCAATATTGACTATTTCAGTCCATGAACATGGGATATCTCTATGTTTACATAGAACTTTTAAAGTTTTCACAGTAATATTTTGCAGTGTTTAGTGTTTAGCTCTTCTGAGTATATCTCTATGATGTGTAGTTAGCTTTCATTAGTGCTTTAAAATTTGTGTCTGTTAATTCAAACATATATGTCGTTTTGAGGCTCAATGTTTTTTATTTGAGAATTGACACATTTTTTATTGTTTGTATGAGTACTTCTGGATTTTTCTCAGGATGTCTTTATTGTTCTATTTTGCAAACTCTAGATTTATTACATATTTTTAAGTGAATTGATTAATTTTTTAAACAGACAATTAACTTAGTTTGACTCAAAGTGCAATTTCGGCATCTTATTTGGTAGCTAAAATCTCGTTTGAATTTGTATACCCTGAGCAGTGTTCTGTGCCAAGCATGCATAGAGTTTGGGCAAAGTTTATACACAGCATCTGAGTTTCCTCTCTTTGGTACCCCACCTCACTATCCAGCAGATATAGATTGCCCCATCTCTTGCACAGCTTCTCCAGAGCAGGGAAACTGTAGACTCTCTATTGAAATTTCTATCTGCTTATGCTGTACTAACTTGGTCTTCCATAGGTCAGAAAGGAAAATGAAGAAGTCATCCTATGCTGATAGCTTATTCTCCTCCAGAATCTGTCTCCTGTTTTTGTTTATTTTCCCATGACTTCAAGGGTTTTTTTGTTTGTTTTTACTTTTAAAAAAATGTTTTAACTCTATCCATTTTTAGAGTTTTATCTGAGGAAGGTAGGATCAATGAAGAATTTACTCAGCCACAGTGGAAGTAAACTAATGGATTGAAATTTAATCTCAAATTTAACATGGGAAAAGAAGTTGCTCATCTACTTCTTTTGCGCAATAATATATAGGAAATCTTAAAAATTATTCTTTTTTTTTCACTTGTATTAAAGAACTAGAACATAGGTTGAGAAAAAAAATCAGTGCTAAAAAGAAAAAATACAATGCACACACAAAAATTTAAATAATCCTACAGCTTTTATTTTGCGGCATACTTGTATCCATTCCTCTGCATTCCGGGTCCCTACCCTATCCTACCCTATCCTACCTAACACTTGGAATGTTATGAAAACAATGATTTAAGAATAATGACATTTTAGAATGAATGAATGAGTAAATGTTTTTCGTATTTGATTTTGTCCACCTTCATATGTTACAGTAGATCATTATTAATAAGGCCTTTATATCAATACTACAAATAGCACTGCTTCTTTTACAAGTATCTCACTACTTAGTGATTAAGATATTTTTAAAAATTAATTTTTAATATTAATTTTCCATTTTATAAAGGAAAATATTTGTAACAAAATTTAAAAGTTAAAAGAAACTTTGTAATCAAATTGACATAATTTTAAGTTCCAGCTCTGGCATATACAATATGTAAGAATTTGGCAACTTTCTTAATTCTAATTTATAAAATTATGCACAAAAGTGTATATTAATCTTACATATTCATATCACTCACTGGTCTCATTCACTGGAAAACATTGAGAAATTAATTTAAACTCTATTATTTCTGAAATGATTAGTCCTTTACTGCCAAGACCAGCTCAGCAGGATGGGGCTGAAGAACGGGTGCTGTGAAACTTAAGGAAAAAAAAGTTAACATAAAACAAGACACAGAGACATTTATCTTAAGTAAAGGTGGGAACCAGGGGGACTCAAGGTCTCAGGGACCAAGAGCACTGCCTCAAGAAACCACACTGCTATGGGTGGAGGATATAGGGTTTGTTTACTATTGTTTATTATTTTATAAGTTCTTTTATTATCTTAAAAGCCACTTAGCTAGTAAAAGTTTAAGCTTTTATTCTGACCTTTAGGCACGTAACTTTTGAGTTAGCTATCTATGCGTAGCATTCCAGAGAATCCTCACTGTGGTTCCACAAAGGGCATGCCTATTTTCGGCAACCCAGTGTGCCTAGGTTTGCACCTTGGTTCTCTTTGCTAAGCATATTCTGCTAATGACCACTTATAAACCACTTGGCCAGGAGGTTCCTCTTTCTCTTATCCCTTAGAGAACATATCATGCTTGTGCAAATGGCGTGCCAATCTGCACAGGTCCGGTGTGCCTAGACCAACTCATTATGTCCTCATTCAGCTGACCCTATGAATAGCTTATGCTTTTAGGTCTTTGTTCTTAAGCTTAAGTCATTTACCAGCACTGTGATTATTTTTCAAGCAGGAAGATGGGATAAAGTAAAGCAGGAAGATGGGATTTTTCAGCAAAGAGGCTAAGAAAATATTGTAGAGACATGTCTCGCAACACTTTACCTTTAAATATTATAGTTATTCTAGTATAAAACATAATTTCTTAAATATATTTTTATTTACAGAGCCCTGATTATATTTATCTCCCTATATTATTTCTCTCAATCTTATTTTGGCACACAAATTTCTCTCACTTAATATGCATGTAAAAATTACAAATACTTTCAGTTTATAGTCATTTTGGAGATTATAAATTCATTATTGTCCCCTTATGCTACAGTGGTTTGAATCTTGACAGGGTTAAATGTTTTAATGATAATTTGTCTTAAAAATATGGGTAAATCAGTTTTTAGTTCCATTTTCTGTTTTTTGTAAAATTTTTCAGACAGTTTAAGAAATTCAGTCATTTTGTTTTTATTGGAAATTATGTGACCCCAAACTCCATTGACAAAAAAGGAAAAAGTGAAATGTAGATGATTGTGAGCATCTTTAATTTTTTTTCAGAATATCTCCTATTAATGAGGGTAGATTTTGTTAGAAATTTTGAAATAATTAAATTGCTTACAAATGTTTTAATATCATAATATACAAATATACATAAAATATAAGCAAAAGTATGTGTTCATTTGCCGTAAAAGTAAAGCAAGCCATCCCCCAAACAGAAAATAAAAGGAAAACACATTGAGTTATTTAAATTTTGAAAAGTACATGAAGTATCTTTTTTTAATAAGGTACTTTGGGGTCTATGAATGTTGGAATTAGGGAGAATGGAGTAACTAGTTGTAAATATCTAAAGCTTCTTTCTATAGTGATAAAAATTTATATCCATGGTTTATCTAAAAAGAAGTCTTTTTTCCCTCTGGAACATATATTTGAATTATCTCTGAATAACAGTAAATGTGAATAGTCTATCAAGCTCTTAACTACACTACAGTATAATGAGTATTGCAAGTAATGAAAACCAAATTAACACAAGTAGTTAATTTTATTAAATTGTCTTGTATTTGTTTTCTTTAAATATTTGAAGTTCAGAGAAACTTCCCTATTTAGTTGCTTCAGCTAATAAAGCCAAATATAATTAAACTACTGTTCAATAAGTGTACTAATACTTACTGAGTTTAATTTCACCAATTATGCCTTCAGTTAAGTAAATTACTAGTCTTTTGGCTAAAAGGCATATTATGCTGCAATACTTGTAATGTGGGTCAGCTGCCACAATGAGTGGCTGTTTTTGTTTAGTTAGAAAATTTGAAAACTTTTGACTTCTAAATGGTTAATAAAATATAAAAATAGTGCATTTTTATTCAGAGATCTGCAACAAAATGGCAAGGCACTTAGGATTTCTCTCCCACAACCCAGTATTATTATTTCTGCTTGAAAATATTTTTCAGAACATTAAATAATTATATGTAAGGAAAATACTAAGCAAGAAATATGGATTAGAGAGTTTCTGCTGTGATTAACATTCATAAATACTAACTTAAATCCAGCAAAAATATGCCAGACTGCTAAAAAAACTTACATACTGAGTTAATTAACACATAGCTTGATCTAATAGTTTTGGCCACTAAGTAAAAGTAGATACTTTCCAAATAAGCAGAAAAATTATCATAAATGAGTTCTGTACAATTTATCACACCTTTATAATAATTCAATAATATGAGATGTGGCATGTTAATTTACATTTGTGAAACTAAGGGAGAAAGGCTCAAATGTCAGCCAGGAGAGGCACTCTGAGTTCCTGTGTTTCTGATTCATCATCCAATATTCCTCTTCCGCATGCCTTTGTAAAATAAGTTAAAGTACATTTCTCTTTATGTATATTATGCATCTGTATAGAAGCTACACTAAAGGTAAAGCTGTAACAATTGGGAATTCTGAGAATGAATTAGATATGAAGGATATTTTCACCATGATAATACAGTTAACGAAGGAGAACCACTGAGCACTGGAAGCAAAATATGTCTCTTACAAAAACTGTTGTATTGGCAATGTGCTAAGTTGAAGGGAAAAATGTTGAAGACAGGGAGACATTTATAGTATTGCCAAATTGGAAAAAAAAAAAAAGATGTAGACTCTAAGGCCATGATTAAGATGATGGACGAATGCAAACAGGAAAAAATATCAAGCAAGTACAATTACACAATGTAAGCAACACTGCTGATAATGACTTGGGTAGTGGAGGTAGAATTCAGCATGGATCTGTAATAAATCCCAAGAGTTCTGTGTTTTTGAGTGAGTGGACAGCAAGTTAACAATAATGTTGGGAATGCTGAAACTTAGGTGAAGATATGAATTAGGAAATAAAGAGAAAATTAAGTGTAATAAGAATGTGGTTATATTTTTAGACAGGGGAAGAGACTCCTTTTTTTTTTTTTTTTTTTTAATGCCAGGGGGATTTGAGGGATTTTAATCTTGTGGGATGAACTTTTCAGGTGGAAACATTTATTATATAAAAAGAAGAGGGCACAGTTTGAGGGAGTAAAAACCTTGAGGAGATAATAGTGGTAAAAGTAGCTCACCTAGATAAGAGAAAAGACAGTACTTTTTTTCAATGAGGTAGAATATATGGATGAAGGTATATAAAAAAATAATGATTATCTTTTTAAGTATGAGAATTTCCTACACTCAGAGAACTATTATCACTATAGAAAAATATCATGTATAGCAAATTCTCCAAACTTGCTGAAGTGAGATCAACTATCCTGAGAAAGAATGAGAAGGATTTAGACAGAAAGTTGTTCACAATATGTGTGGTTGCTTTTGACATGATGGAGAATATGAGAGAGGGTTTACTGGGAATTAAAATGTAAAGATTTAATAGATAAAGTTTGCTTTATTTTATTCACATATCAACTGAAATAGGAAATAATTCATTTATAATTGCACTAATCAGAACAGGTAGGTAATCTCCTTTATCAGAGCTTAAAAATCCTACATAGAAGAGAAAACAAAGAGAAAATAATGATAATTCTGAAATAAGATTGACTATTATATAGAATTAGCACCTTAGTTCACTTTATTAAGTTAGTAAAGGAGAGTATAAAGAATTAGAAGTACAAATATTTGAAATCTGAATATTTTCATGATAAGTTCATTCTCACATATGTACTTTCTTCCTACTCTTAGAACCCTATATTACAGGGAAAAAATAGGATCTATTAAACCTGTTTTAAATCTTATAGTATTTAGATCTCCATTCATTTGGTGATACAATTTTTTCACAGACTATTATAATAGGGAGAGGTATGCTTCTGTATCAATAACATGTTAATTTCAAATTGGGGAATTGCTTTTTTTTTCTCTTGACCTTTCAGTCATTATTTATAACTCAAGCAAACACTAGAATTCACAGCAGAGGAAAGAAAAAAGAGAGAGAGAAGAAAAAAAAAAACAAAATTATTACTGTCAATAATGATAGAGAGAAAAACAACAAAGACCTTGCAGACACTAGACATGTTACAAGAAAATACTAGGAAAAACTCACCCAAAGTAAAAGACTATTCTTACATTTTTTTTTAAGAACACTGAATTCCTAGTTAATCTTCCAAAAAAGGAAACCTTCATTTCCACATACATTCACTTGAGGATTCCACCAACACTTAAAGCTATTGTAATACCAATTCAACCTGATTTCATTTAGGAAATAGAAAAAGAAAAATACTTCCCAACCCAATACATGAGGCCACCATTACTGTGATACAAAAATAGGAACAAAATACTACTTGGAAAAAAAAAAAAAAACCTATAGAAAACATCCCTTATGAACACAAGAAAAAGTCTCTCCCCTAAAAAAATTAGCAAATAAAATCCAGCAAAGACACACACATATGCACTTTTACATATATTCTTATAATGGCCAAGTTGTTTTTATGCTGGGAATAACTTAGTACACTATTCTGAAATCAATCAATGTAATCCACCAAATTAACAGACTAAATAAAAAGACCAATGCTTATGATGCAGAGAGAAGTGAAAGAGGACCTAAATAGATGGCAATACATGGTGTGCATGGACAGGAAGACAAAATAGTTAGGGTATCAATTTTACCCAAATAGATTTCACACAAAGTCAATCTAAATCACAGCAGGCATGCTGAATCTAATATTTACACAGAAATGCAAAGGAAATAGAATAATTGAAATGCTTTTACATAAGCAGAGTAAAGTGGGAAGAATCACCAGCAGGTCTCCAGCATCAGAGAATAAAACTAAACTTTTGGTATGGCACAATTCATGGAGGACCCTCACCAATCACTCGGCAAATTGAGTACATAAAGCTGCTTCTATCTTGAAACAACTATTTGCTCATTCTTATTGGAACAGATACTTTTCTGTATGAGTTTGCACTTTCTGCTTAAAGAGCCTAGTCCTTTCTAGGGGCTTACATGAAATCTGGTCTTCAGGCATGGTGACACATAAGTTATAGCCCAACCAGACACCACCATGAGGTATTACAAAAAATGAGAATATCTAAAATCAAAACGAAAAAGTAGCAACATCAAATAATGTAGAAAACTGGATTGGTCATACTTGGTGATGGAAAACAGTTTGACATTTTTTGACATATTTTTTAAAAAAACTAATCATGTAATTATCATATGACTCAGCAGTTTCATCCTTGTACATTTATCCCAGAGAAATAAAAACTGCATATTAATCTATAATGTTTATAATAAAAATGTTAATTTAAAATGTTGTAGTACCTGGAATAAATATTTGGTGAAAAGATTTAATAATCTTTTTTCCTTTTTGTCTTTTTAGGGCCACACCCATGGCATATGGAAGTTCCCAGGCTAGGAGTCAAATCGGAGCTGCAGCTGCTGGCCTATGCCACAGCCACAACGCCAGATCCGAGCAGCATCTGTGACCTATACCATCTCTCACAGCAAAGCCTACTGAGCAAGGCCAGTGATCAAACCGGTGTCCTCATGGATACTAGCTGGGTTCCTTACCACTGAGCCACAATGGGAATTCTGTTATCCTGTATCCTCTTAAGTAAAATATTTATTCATATTCTTTGCCCATGTTCTAATTGGATTTTTTTGTTGTTTTATGGTTACATTTTGAGAGTTCTTTGTATTTTCTAAATGCTAGTCCACTATCATATGTGTGGATTGTAAATATTTTCTCTCAGTCCATTTTGTCTTCTTTTCTTTCACATGCATTTTTAAGGGGTGATGGTTTGAATTTTCATGAAGTCTAACTTGTCAATGTTTCCTTTTATTGGTTGCTATTTTAGTGTCAAATCTAAGAACTTCATTTAGCTCTATATCCTGAAGATCTTTTTCTAAAGTTTTTTTTTCTTTTAATTCCATTATCAATTTTGAGTCATTTTTGGATAAGATGTGAAATTTATATGATTCTGTTTTATTTTTGTTGTTTTTACCTATGGATGTTCATTTGTTCCATTGTTCATTTATTGAAAACACTGACTCCCTTTTACACAGTTTTTAAAAATCAGTTGAGTATATTTTTAAGGTTCCATTTCTGTGTCCTCTGTTCTGTTCTGCTTTCTGTATTTTTAACCCTTTTGCATGAAAGCATTGTTATCATGATTATAAGCCTTAATATTTAGTAGAGTGATTTTTTTTCACCTTTTTTTTGTTGTTGTTAAGATAGTTTTAGCTATTCTAGGACCAGTGGCTTCCCTTATAAGTTATAGAGTAATTTCGTCTATGTAAAACCTAACAAAATAAAATTTTCAGGGATTTTGATAGCAGATAAAAAATTAGATAGCATTCTAAAAAATTACAGATTTTTTAGAATGAACATCTTTCTTATATGGAGTCTTTCAGTACATAAGCATAGCATGTTTGTCTACTTATTTAGGTCTTCTTTTATTTCTTTCATCAGCATTTTGTAA
The DNA here is from genome assembly GCF_016906955.1 of Phacochoerus africanus. Taxonomy (NCBI): domain Eukaryota; kingdom Metazoa; phylum Chordata; class Mammalia; order Artiodactyla; family Suidae; genus Phacochoerus; species Phacochoerus africanus. The sequence goes on along the minus strand of NC_062546.1, from coordinate 163,766,361 downwards.
TTTTCAATGTATAGGGTCTATGCATGTTTTGTTAAAAATATACCTAAGTATTTTTTTAATCACAAGAGTCCTTATAAGAGGTAGGTAGAAAGAAATTAGATATACTTGGAGAAGAAGGTAATGTGAAGATGGAGGTTCCTGATTAATCTAAATTAGAATTATGATCTATAAATCTAAATATAGAATATATGATCCTGAAATCTTACTCCTGGGCATATATCCAGATGAAACCACAATTCAAAAAGATTCATGCACCCATATGTTCATAGCAGCACTATTTACAATAGCCAATAAATTAATTAAGAAGATATGGTACATACATACAATGGAGTACTATTCAACCATAAAAAGAACGGCATAATGCCATTTGTAGCAACATGGATGGAACTAGAGATTCTCATACTAAGTAAAGTAGGTCCGAAAGAGACAAATACCATATGATATCCCTTATATGTGTAATCTAAAATATGGTACGAATGGTCAGAAAGAGAAAGACAAATACCATATGACATCCCTTATATGCGTAATCTAAAATGTGGCACAAATGAACCTATCTACAAAATAGAAACAGGCTCACAGACATAGAGAACAGACTTGTGGTTGCCAGGGGGGCAATAAATGGGGAGTTTGAGGTTAGTAGATGCAAATTACTACATTTAGAATGGATAGGCAAAAAAGAAAAATAAAAAAAAACAAAGTTAAAGCTCTCTAGAATGGATAAGCAATGAGGTCATACTATATAACACAGGGAAATTATATCTGACTTATTGGGATAGAACATGATCGTAGATAATATGAGAAAAGGAATGTATATATGTACTACTGGGTCATTTTGCTCTATAGCAGAAATTGACACAACACTATAAGTCAACTATAATTTAATAAAAAAAAATTGAAAAAGATGGAGCCAGAGATTAGAGTGATATGACGACAACCTAAGGAATGCTGACAATCACCAGAAGCCAGAAGAGTCAAGGAATGAATTCTCCCCTGGAGTCTTCAGAAGGAGCTAGCCATGGTGACACCTAGGTGTTAAGCCCATAAGATATCGAATTATAAGAAAATAAATTGGTGTAGTGTTAAGCCACTAAGTTTATAAAAATTAGCTACAGCACCAATAGGAAACTAATACATGTTCCCTTCTTTTCTGCATTCTGGAAGAGATTGTGCACAATTTGTGTTAATTGTTCTTTAAACATTTGATAGGATTCTTTAATGAAACTGTCTGGAGGTACAGATGTGTTTTATGGGAGCTTTTGAAATTCTGAAATAAACTATTAGTCTTTCAAATTAGTTGAGTTTTAGTGGTCTGTAGATTTTGAGGAATTTGTCAGCTTCATCTAAGTTGTTTAACTTATTAGTTTAAGATTGCTTGTAATTCCTTTATCATTTTAAACAGCTTCAGTATTTGTGATGGATGATATGCCCTATTTCACTCCTGATATTTGTAATTTGTATCTTCTCTCTTTACACTGTTGTCTGTTTTACTAGAGTTTTATCGGTTTTATTAATCCTTTCAAAGAATCAGCTTTTTGTTTCATTGATTTTTCTCTATTCTTTCCCTAATTTCAAAAAAAAAAGTGGTTTATGTTAGTATCTTTATTTATGTCCTTCCTTCCAACTACTTTGGGTTTATTTTTGTCTTCAATTTCTAGTTTCTTGTAGTAAGATACTGTAACAATTTGAAAGAAATTTTATTATTTGATATTCTACTTAGATCGTGTTATTCATTTAGTTCAATTAAGAAATGACAAGTTATAGGAGTAAAATGGCCAATGGAATGAAAATGTTTACAGCCATGATTTTTTTAAACACTAACTCTGTGTTAAATAATTGTCTAGATTTATTACTGCAGAATTTATTATGTGTAAGTATTTAGATGGATTCAATCATATAAGTATCAAAACCTCTTTTTTTTTCTTTTTAGGGTCACACTTGGGACATATGGAGAGTCCTAGGCTAGAGTTGAATTGGAGCTACAGCAACGGAGGATCAGAGCTGAGTCTGCAAACTATACCACAGCTCACGGCAATGCCAGTTCCTCAACCCACTGAGTGAGGCCAGGGATTGAACCCACAACCTCATGCTTCCTAGTCGCATTCATTTCCAGTATCAGAACATTTTGAACTTAAAAATTTTACTTATTTTTATAGCACGTATAAAATATTAATCAGTTAGTGACAAGCTCCAATGAAGTACAAATTAATAAATTATCTGTATAAAACAAAAGGTGCATTTAAAATGGCTGAAAATGAATTTGAAGTGAAAATTTAAAGTGACTGAAAATGAAAAATGAATTTCTTTGAAACACTAAGTATGATCATCATATACTTCATGACCAAAGGTACGTAATGTTCTACTAGATATACAAATATCATTGGTCAGAAATATTGGCAAAAAGCTAAGAATAAGCAAAACAAGATAAAAGTAGGGGTTCGTGTCTGACGATATCCGTGAGGGGAAGCCCAACTGGATTGAGGACTGAAATCTCACTTTTAGGCAGAAGTGGAGTTCCAAAATTGGGCATATTCTGCAGCAGTGATAGTTATGTGAAATTTTGAAGCATGAGTCTGTGTCAACCTGAATTACAGGCAATCTAGCAGGAATAACTTGAAGAATGGGATTCTTTAAGACCAGGAATTTTCACCAGAGAATGTGATAGATTTTGAAAACATGACTTAGAATCAGTTAATATATATATTGAGCTCAAGGTAGTCTAGAATGGAGCTCAAATATAAATGATGCCATCGTTTGTAAATAGGTTGGTCACATTTGAAGAGCTGGGGAATGGGCAGATAGAATATAGAAAAAGGAATCAAATTATTTACAAAAACATAGTAATGTGTTTAAATACCATTAACCTGCTAATGGCATTTAAATGCGTATTTTCAGAATAGAAACTGAAAGCCAGATTTACTTGACTATTTGACATTTCTATTTGAGCAACAGTAGCCCCTTTAAACGCAACTTGACCAAAAATATGCCCCATATACTTTTTTTCTCATTTCAACCATTGCAAGTTTCCTTTTTTCAACTACTCAGGCCAGCCACTCTTTGCAGTACTCTTAACTCCTGTAGCAGATGCTTTTGGTGTCTTATGTCACATTCCTTCTGCTCACCTCTGAATTCAACCACAGCAGCAGGGGAGCATTGTACTCAGTTTCAAAATCACCTCATCATGACAGGTGCAAACTCAAGTCTCCATAGACCAGGATGTCTTTCCAGTTCTACTCAAATTTTTGGAATCATATTTTTTGTTTTATAAACTTCTTTATTCACTTAATATAAATGTGTTAACTTTTATCACACAAATTAATATTTTACTTCACTATCACAATATCCTGGAAATAAACATATACCTTAATTTTAGAATTGACTTTTTAATTGATATTCATTTGTAATTCTAGTATTTTCTAAGATCTAAAACATTTTGTATTAGACAGATATAACGCAAATGACTGATGGGCAGAGTATGGAGAAATGTAATGGGAGAGAGAATTTGAAGGAAGTAGTATTTTAAAGGATTAGAAAGAGCAATATAAATTTTCTAAACCAATTAAGATTCAGTTTTAAAGTTTTTTAAACTGTCTTTTATTTTACTTTCCCCAAATGAGGTGCTTAGAAGCATGCAGATTTTCAATGTTTCTTGTTTGTTGTTCTTGTTTTCTCTCTGTTATTCTTCATGTTCTTCCTCTTCCCTCTCTTCCTCTTTTACCCAGTTCTGTACTTCTCTCTCACCTTTCCTCTCCAAATTCTCACCTGATTTCCCCTCATTATATTTTATTCTACCTGATGCCCTTTGTCATCATATCAACATTTGGATTTGAGGCTAACATTTTTTCAAAAAAAAGAAAGGCAAAGAAATTGATGATGCACATACTACAAAACACATAAAAACAGCCAACTTGATTTTTTTTCAGTCTCCACACCTCTGCGTGTGTGTGTGACATCATGTTTAGTATCAAAGATACTATAAGGAACATGGAAACATAGATGAAAAGTATTTGGAGGGCAATGCAGAGAAGCTATGTGCAAGGCATAGTATAAGGATTTGTAAACTTTATTATTATATTAATTCTTTAGCTTGATTTCTAAAATCAATTTTGGTATGACAGAATTTCATAAGCTTTCATATATACCTTTTCACTCAAACATACCATTTATCATACATCTCAGTCTTTTATTTTTGTCTTCACAAAGGACAGAAGATAGATAAATAATCCTTATTTTTATTGCATTGTTTTTTAAAGACTCCTGCCCTGTACCACTATTAATAATTCAGACCTACAGAAAACAAGACTAACTCTGCAAAGCCATAACAATCAAGATGAATTTTTTTTCTTGTTGTCAGTGACAAAAATCCAAGGAAACATTAATTTCTAAACTTGAACCCTCTCATTCTCTGGTGACATATGAACAGATTATCAATTCAGGTAATATGACAGCTGCCTTCTTAATTGGAGGATGTGCTGTGGAAATGTCAGGCAGAATTTGCTGCCTTAGCAATAACACAAAAAATGACTTCTGTTGTTTATATCCTTAATCATTAATTACTCCAAAAGCAAGATTCTAACAAGCACACTTATTGCCTTTCATAGAGCAGCATTCACCTTTTCATGTAGAAAAAAAGCTTTTTAAAATCCCTCATTAAGAGAAAAAAATGTAGTAAATAAAGCACAAATTACTATTTATTGCTTGTATTTATAATTTTTTTTCACCTTTCAGTAATGTCATTGTGTATTTGCTGCTAGACAGGGTAATCAAAATCTTATATATCAACATACTTGGCAGACTCCTCCACCTTTTTTTTTCTTGTTTACTTAACACACTAGCTCATGGAATCATGACTTTAAAAGTAACTTTTCTACTAAAGAGAATTCTGTGACTTTTCAAAAATGATAATCATGAATATAAACACTTCACTTGCTTTAAATTAGCCTGATATTATCATGGGGAAGTATACATACTGGATGAGAATGAAACTATTATATTTGCTGTTATTGTTACTGTGGGCATAAGTGAATCAATTTACTAATCTAAGAAAACTTGTATGGAATATTATTAAAGAATAAACTACAGCAGAAATAGTTCTGATTATAAACTACTAAGTAATTAGGGTCTAATATTATTTTAATAATGGGAAATAAATATATAACTGGTTTAATTATATTTACGTATAGAATTGCCTGTGATAATATTGAGATGAGAAAGCAGAGATCTTTTGCTTCCCATTAAGATGATGCATTCAATATTAACAATAATATTGTTTCACTGGGCTTTTGTCATTTCTGTATATCTATAAGTTAGTTTCTCTACCACCCCTATGTGCAAAGGCTTAGAATAATCCTCACAGAGTAACTTTTTAGGGTTGGATACCCTTTCTTATACAGTGTCTGTACTCCTCTGGTGTGTTCAGTGGGACTTTACATTATTTCATTTCTGGCAGCCTGGCTACATTCCAGCAGCTGCCAAGTCTACAAAGATGGCTGGGATTTGAGAAGAGTTTGCATGACTTATTAAATATATATTTCTCAGGATTCTGCAAGATTTACCTTTTAGTCAAAAGATCAACAAAAAGTCAGATCCAAAGCTAACAATAATTCTAACATCTAAATCCTATTTTATAAAATTATATTCTAAGAAAATTACATGATCAGATTTCATTAAGGGTGAAATATGATATGGCCATAAATGGTTCACCTCTGCAATGGCTCACCTCTGTGGAGGTAATATCATCTATTGAGAATATTATTCGTTATAGTATTCAGCGTGTCTTCTGGAGTCCTCAAGGAAATTCAGTTGGGAAAATCTTGATTTACTACTTAATCTATATTGATAATATTTAGGCCATGAGATCCATGTAGTCCTTTTTGTGGCCACACATTCAGCTTACAGAAGCTCCCGAGCCAGGGATTGAACCTGTGCCTCCATTGAGACACCTCCAGATCTTTAATCCACTGTGTCATAGTGGGAACTCCTCATGTAGTTCTTATATTCCTCCTTCTGCCTTATTTTAAATCTCAAATGCAAATCTTGTTCTCATTATCTTTTATATTGTTATATATCATTATATTATTCAATGTGTCTTCTACACTCTTTAAAGAAATTATAAGATATATTTCAGAAAAAAAACATGATGTCCTATTGAATTTAAGAGGCCACCAGAGTGAATATACATCATTATACATTTGTCAAACTCAAAGAATATACAAGACCAAGGGTGAACTGTAATGTGAACAGTGGGCTTTGGGTGCTAATAATGTGCTAGTGTAAATTCATCAGTTTAACAAAGTACTCTGGTGGGATATCCTGAGAATGAAGGAGGTCATGCATGTGTGGGGGCAGCAGGGCAGAGGGACTATCACAACACGTCCTCCTCGATTTTGCTACTATATTTGCTCTAAAACAATACAGTCTTTACAAAATAAAAGACCACCAACGTCATTCTCAATTTTAAATCTCAGCTATAAAATTTGTCCCTATTTGATACAGCTTTGAACCACAAGTATTTAAAATGTTGTGTTGGGAGTTCTCTTTGTGGCTTAGTGGTCATGAACCCAACTAGTGTCCATGAGGATGCGGGTTCGATAGCTGGCCTCACTCATTGGGTTGATCCGGTGTTGCCATGAGCTGTGGTGTAAGGCACAGAAGTGGCTTGGATCCAGTGTTGTTGCTGTGGCTGTGGCGCAGGCCAGCAGCTGTAGCTCTGATTTGACCCTTAGCCTGGGAACTTCCATATTCCTTAGGCATGGCCCTAAACAGGAAAAAAAAAAAAAAGATGTCATAAAATATTTCAATATATAGAAATCTTTTAAAGCATATAATGAACATCCATATACCAATGACCAAGTTTTTTCAAAATTAATATTTAACTTTTAAAGTCAAATCTCATTCATTTCAAGAAAAAAGAAATTTAGATTTATTTCATCCCCATATGTGTAGCTCTAATAATGTGTTTCTTCCACAAAAGTAACCACTTGTCTGATATATATGAAACCAGTTGAAATATATGTTTACTATTCTAAGTTATGCTGTTATATTTTTATTTTTTACTATATGTTATCATATACATGAAACCTATATAATTTTTTCTTGGATTTTAATGTCAATTTCTATGTTAATTAATTTATAGATTTATAGACATTTTGATAACTTGCTGTTTGAATATTAGTATCCATGCATATCTTTTCATGCCTCATTTTCAGTCTTCAAAATAGTTTGCAGTTTTCTTCAGGGATTTTGTATTTTTTTTTGTAGATTTGGTCCTAGATAATTTATGGAATTGCTCTTGTAATGGTATGTATATTTTCCCCTATTTTTTCTAAATGCATAATTATAGTTTCATACATAGGGTCACTGACGCATACTAACTCCGCAGTTTAAATGTAAAATAATCTTTATTAGGTAAATATTCAAGCTGAGAAGCAACAAAACATTCATCATTCCACAAACTCTTATTACTTCAAAAAAGTTGTGTTTAGGCAGATCCTATCAGGATGCACCATAGAGAACACTCTGAGAAAGGGGCTCACTCTAACAGTGAACAAACAGAAACTTCTTTATCAAGGTTATGGCCTTCTTGGGAAAAAGGAGCCTACAAAGTTTAGGTGTGGTAAAGACTATACAAGATTAAGACAACAGAAAACTAATGAAATAGTTTAAATTGGAGAGGAAAGGAGCTTTCAGTGCCATCTGGAGTTATTTTTCCACATGAGGAATAAAATTGCTATCAATTATTATCATCATTTATATCTTGCATCCAGGAACATTATTGCACCATTAGTAAAATAAATATTTTGTCTCTATATTTTATATTAAAATACATAAAAATCATATAATCTACAAATATGGACAGTGTCTCTTTCCCTTGCGCTATAGCTGGCTTATTCCTGTCTCAATAAGCATGCTTCTAGACTTAACCTTGAAGTAAATTGTTTGCTATATCTTTTTGTTATATTTATCATTTTTTTAAAAGTCCCTTTAAAATTGTGGAGTTCCTATCCAGCTCAGCAGTTGAACCCAACTAGTATCCATGAGGACTCAAGTTTGATCCCTGGCCTCAATCAGTAGGTTAAGGATCCAGCATTGCTGTGAACTGTGGTGCAGTTTGCAGATGTGGTTCTGATCCCACATTTGTAGCCTTTGGCATAGGCCAGCAGATGCAGCTCCAGTTTAGATCTCTAGCCTGGGAACTTCCATATGCTGGGAGTGTGGCCCTAAAAAGCAGAAAAAAAAAATAGATTGCTAAAATTTGTTTTACTTTAAATGCATGAACTAAGGTACTATTTTGTCAAATTTTTTTCTCTACACACTATGACTTACTACCATATGGATATTAAATGATTCTGCTTTCTGATATATTTATTTACTATTTACTTTAAAAAAAAACTGCTCTATTTGATTTGCTAATGTGTTATTTAAAATGTTTGCATGTATATTTATACATGAGATTAGTCTGAAATTTTCATCTCTTGTACTTCCTCCATGTCCTGGGTTTTGATATCAAAATTTATTCATCCTGGGAGTTTCCATTGTGGCACAGTGGAAATGAATTGGTGTAGTATACATGAGGCTATGGGTTTGATCCCTGGCTTCACTCAGTGCGCCAGGGATCCAGTGTTCCATGAGCTGTGATGAAGGTTGCAGCTGTGCCTCGGGTCCCAAGTTGTGGTGGCTATAGTGTAGGCCAGAAGCTGAATCTCCAATTCAACTCCTTGGGAACTTCCATATGCCACAGGTGTAGCCCTAAAAAGCAAAAAAAAAAAAAAAAAATTATTCATCCTCAGAAGAAATAAGATATATAGCTTTCCTATTGGTATGAACTTTTATTTCATATTTAATGCTCATTAATATATACAGATTTTATTTTTCAGTCTTTATAAATTTATATTTTCTAAAAATTTTATTTTACATTAAAAATCTATCAGTATACAGTTGTTCAATGTATTATTTAACAATTACTCTTACTTGTTTTAGGATTGCTTATCTGATTTGTCTCTAAATATTTTTTCCTGATGAGATCTATTAAGAGTTTGAAAGGACACACAAGAATGATGGTAAATGGTGAAAGAAAGACTAAAAGTTACCATATTGTAGGTAAAGTGTGAAATCACTTAACTGCTTGAAGGAGCACACTCAAGTCTTAGCAACAATTTCTGCTACAGAGAAGCAGTTCAACATCTTGATAAAAATCCCAAAGAAGACTCCTGGTAACTTGATCCTGATGAGGACAGAATAGGATCTTTTATTCATTTTTTGAGGTTTCTCTTATCCTTGTGCTCCATCCAATTACTCTGGAAGCTTTTGGCTAAATCTCTATTGCCAAGGGCAGGCAAAAACTCAGCACATTCCTCAGGGCTTAGCAAGAGATGAGAAGGGAACAACAGTTAATGTTCCATGATTACATACTTACAGCAGGTTCAAACTCATACTTGCTTACGATATATTTTAGAGTTTGTCATTCATATTGATCTTAAAAATAGCTTATCAAAATAAGAAAGTTGTCTCCAAATTGAAGAACAACATTTTCCAGATTTAAAGGACTCATTAAGTACCCAGCAAAGTGGATAAAAAGGTATCATATAGAAAAGTGATACAGGGGTTAGCTGAAACTTACATGTGTTATATGTCAAGTATATTTCAATACAGACATAATTAAAAAGTACAAAAATAGCTATGTATTATTGAACTCTTTGGCTGCTTTTCTTCTATTTTATGTTTCTATTTTTTTTTTATTTTAATGTTTCTCTCCAAATTCTTTAGTTTAAATCTATTGCTTTAGGTCTAGTTCTTTTTTGTTTTATTTTAGTGGCCACTCCCATGGCATATGGAGATTCCCAGGCTAGGGGTCAAATCAGACCTGTAGCCACTGCCCTACAACACAGCCACAGCCACACAGGATCTGAGCTGCTTCTGTGACCTACAACACAGCTCAGGGCAATGCCCACTGAGCAAGGCCAGGGATTGAAACTGCATCCTCATGGATGCTCGTCAGATTTGTTTCCACTGAGCCATGACAGGAACTCCTCTACTTCTTACATTAACTGTAAATACAATTATTTTCAGTATTTTCTTTATTAAAAATATGTAATGTACAAGTGGAGATTATTAAAATTCTCCTAAGTTCCTATGCCTATTTGCTTTCTTTCATTTAACTGAATTGGTTAATAATGCCAGTACAGCGTTATGTGGTCATATAGACATGGGCATTCTTATCTTGTTTCGATCCTACTGAATATATCAAAGGGACACAGGAGTTAAATTAAAGGGAATTCCATGGCCAGATTTGGCATAATTTGAACATCAACATAATAATGATGATAATGAATTATATTGAATACTAAAAAAAACGGGTACATACTGACTTGAAAAAATAGGAGGTAGGTAAAACTCTACTTTGCAACTGGAGTTCACATAATAAATGTAGGAAGAATAATAAAATTAGCAAACATTTTTCAACTCCTAAGAGAATTATGAACTCAATCAAATATCACCAATGGTTGTCAAAACAATTGAATGATGTCTGTCAGTGTACAGGATAGTATATCCCTAAATGATCAGACTTCAGTGCAGTCTGTACATTGAAATTTTAAAAAATATTTGCTCAAGACAGCCTAATGGGCATCCATGGTTGAGAAACACTGACAGAGCCTTTTAAGATAATGTACATATTATAAAAATGAGAGCAGATGACAAGGAGGATTGAATCTTGTAGTAAACATCTCTGCTTTGCTGCTATTGGCTTAAGAAGAAATACTCCTTCTGGGTCTTTCTTTCATTGCAACTTTCTTTTAGTTTATTTCTTTTGGCTCTCTTTATGAGCATATTTAGAGAGTTATCACAAGCTATGGACCTCTGGGAAAGTCAGTTTGCTTTGAGTTAGAGTGTGATTGGCCTTAGACAATTTATTTAGACAATTTATTTAAGGTATCAGGAATTTTTAAGATCCAGCCCAGACCACCAGGAGCCACAAATGAGGACACAAACAATTTTAAGGTAGTGCTTTTGTTGGCCTTATCCTCTAAATGTCTCCCTCTCAAACTTGTAGACTTATGCTGTCGATGAATGACTATGTATAGATATCAATACAGGTAAATTTAACATAAATATTCATATAGTGTTTGCTGGTATAGTTGTTATTGTAATAGTCTTCCACTCAAATTATAGCTCATATATTCCTCAGGCAATCTTTGTGTCACCTTCTTAAGAAATATAGAAACAAAGAGGAAACTGACCTCTTTCTAGAATCAATAAAGGAAATCAATACAGAGCTCTTTACCCTGTTTTGTAAAAGCAATTATGCTTTTAAATTTCACCAAAGTTGTAGTTGATAAATTATACATTGAGTGTTAAAATTACTGACATATGTAATGACATAGTAGAAAAAGCATTTTCATAAAAATTTACTAAGAATCTTATTTTCAGAGGGGTCATGAATTACCCAGTAGAAAGTACAATACTCCATTTACTATTTTTTTCTGAATAATATATCATGTGCTCGAAGATAGATAAACCAGATAAATTGTTCTTTATCTGGTCTTCAGATGTCATAATTATACAACATCCTTTGTATCTGCTTTGATACGTGAGCCATGCATATAAAAGAATATAAGCAGCTTGTATATAGTCACAAAGTTTAAAAACAAGAATGAACTCAAAGATCTGCCCCTGCTCCATCCAGTGGCAGCTAACTTCATAAGTGAATAGAATGAACTACCACGGGCATAGCTGAAGCACTGGGTCATAGACAATGCCCCACAAGGATGGAATCTCAATCCTTAGACACAGTATAGGCACCAATCAGATATCTCTTTAAGAACTCTGTCTCTGAAACAAAGAATATTTGTGTCTGGGAGTCAAGGACGAAAGTAGGAATGACCTACTTTCCTTATTTTGACCTATATTATTATAGTAATTTTGACCTACATTATTTTGACCTACATTATTATAGTAACCTACATTATCTTCCAGTGACCCAATAAAGACCTTTGCATTTCCTCTCCTTGCAATTTTGGACTCCATGTAGTTGGAGATCAGGATGCCCAAAGATGGTGTCCTCTTACTAGGAAGCAGTAATTGTTTCAAGGACCTACAAGGTATATCTGCTACCAGGCCATGTTAGACTCTGTGCCAGAGACCACCATGATCTAAGTTTAATCATCAAGATCTCTGAGCCTTTAGGAATAATGTTTGTGTCATACCATCAGGACCTGCCACGTCCTGATGAGGTAAGGATTGTTTCAAGTAGATTTTGCAAGAAGGAGAGATATTACCCATTGTGACACTGAAGCTGATTTCAGCTATGTGGGTTGTGGTTAGTCTTACTAACATCCTTTTTCTAAATTCTAGTACCAGCCAGTTGAGTATTTTTCAGAACTGAAGTGTGAGCTGAGTGTCTTTCTACCCAATTCTTCACTCCTTTTCTCCTCTTACAGGTATCAGCCTGTGATATGGTTTGAAAACTCTCCTTACCTTTTTTCCTTTTTTCCTTTTCTTTCACTCCTTCCAATAAATCTCTGCACCCCTCATCCTATGTTTGGATCTAGGATAGGACTCATAGGACTAACACTTACCTTTGTGCTTTTAACAAGTTTGACTCCTTTTTCTCTCACCCTTGCATGAAAATCTTATTTCTCTCACTAAATGCCCTTTATTCTGTCTTCTATCTTCACATAGATATACGTGATTATTGCATTAATCTAGAGTTTTCAGAGAGTGACATGAGTTTATCACAGAGCATTTCACTCTAATGTCTCTCTCTATCCTATTTTCTGATCCATAAGGTCATTTTCTTCTGAGGTTTATTTTTCATTTTAACCAGGCTGAATTTTCTGTCTTTTCAAGACAAACTAAAGATTTTTTGTGCTTCTGTGACTTTGCCTATTTTGTTTTTTTGTACCTACAATTCAACCAAATGGAGGGTCATATTTCTCTCTGTCAGAATTACAGCTCCAGCTGTCTCTTTATCACTGCCATGGACTGTGAAGGATTGCCTGTGTAGAGTTTTAAGACAATAGAGAAACTAAGAGTTTTAAGACAATAGAGAAACTAAGAGAAGAAATTCGAAAGAGGGGTTGATTTCCACAGTTCTCTCTGAACTTTAGGAGTTCCCTTTCTACAACTCAACCCAGAACTAAAAACTGTCCATGAGCTGTCCCTGTCAATGTCACAGTGGTTGTTTCAGAGTTTCCTCAAATAAGCTTCTCTTCAAAACTCCTGTCCTGGTTTTATACGTTTTTTGTTTTGTTTTGTTTTGATTTGCCTGCGGGAAAACATAAGTGAAATATGCTTATTGCCTCTTACAGGGATATTGTGAATAGTTGTTTTGAGACTCTGTATCCTGTTAAAATCCTCTGGGGAATGTTACTGGTTCCGTTTTAGTGAGCTGGAAGGCTAGTCAGATTCTGAATGCAAGCAAGTTCCCTCTGACTTTCTGGGGCAGTGGCTGAAACAATGACTGAGTTTTGAAAGTGTTTGCAGGTGGTATTTGAGATAGCCTAGCTATGCCCCACTCAAGGGTCGATATAGGACTCAGACATGTTCTATTGTAATTCAATCCTCAAAGCCTTCGCTATAGTTCTTTGGGTTACTTCTGAACACATGCAGTTTGAGACTGAGCCCAAGGATCTATGCGTGTTCATTCATCAAAGATCCTTTTCCGGAATCCTCCTCTCCAGGATTTCCCTACACTCTTCTCATGCAACCACTCTTTCACCAGTTGTAATGGCCAGAAATGATATTTCTTACAATTTTAAGTTTTAGCATTTAGAGCTCTCACACAGTTCCCACAGTTAAAAGAGAAATTCAATCAATCACTTAGTCAATCAACCAGTAACAGGATTCTTCCTTCATATTTTTACACACCAGGGTCCCTTTTATCATTCTCTTATTCAGAGGCACAGATTTTGTCTAGGGTGCTTGCACCCCCAAGATAGCAATGGCCGTAGAAATCTGGGATTGGAGCCAGCTTCAGAGCTGGCTCAGGACAGGAAAAAAAAAAAAAAAAGCCAATCATGTGGATTCTGTCTTCATATTCGGGCTCAGAGTCACCTTTTTCCCTTGCCCACTGTCCAGAAAGATGGGCCTCTCTTGGAGTTTGTTCTCAATTCTCCTGTTACCTAGTTAGGTATTTGGTCCACCTTTGGGTAACAACTGGGAAATAAAAGAGGGCAAGAAAGAAGTAAATTAAAAAAAAAAATCATTGCATCTTCTTGCTTGATCTTTCTTCGGATTTTGACTTTCCTTCGTAATTTCCATACTACTATTTACTTTTCAGTATTTTCAGGCATTGTGTGTGTTTGTGTGTTGGTTCCATTTGGCCAGAAGTTTTAATTATAATCACTGAGAGAGAAAGGCTGCAGAGAGATTAATCCATCTTCCCCAGAACTGGAATCTGCACCTTAGGGTAATGGGTTTTTATTAAACTTCATACTAACTGTTTATGTTAATTTCAAAATAAAATGAAAGAATGTTATTGTGTTAGATTTTGATCTAATTATTCTAGGGAACACTTACCTTCTAGGCCATGAGTTAATATTTCCTCTTTATGAGTTTTCAGAAAAAACCTACTGTATGGTCTTTATAAGAGATGTATTGTAAAAATAAAGTTACAAATGTATTGAAGGTAAGCATGGAGAAATGATATATTATTATAAATCTACATGTATCAAAAAAGGGTGATATAGTCCTTAGGGCAATAAATATTACTACATATAAAGAAAAACATTTGTCAGTTCAACAGGAATATATTTAAAAATTATATACTTGATAACACAGCATCAATATATACATAAAAGGAGATATTAAAAATCCATATCCATACATATAGTTGCCATATTCCTATACCAGGCCAACAATATTTTTAGGTAAAAAAATAAAATAAGAGCAGACATATTTTCTGGTCACTATGGGATTAGGATGGCTAGGATAAATACAAGATGTGCAAATGTTAGAAAATTCATGAAAAATTGCAACATAAATTATAAAATATTTTGAATTGAGGGTTAACAAAGGAGTGTCCCCAAGAAATCTTGTCTTATTCATCTAAAGCTGTCCTTAAAAGGAAATGCAGAGCTTACATAAATGTAAAAGACGAAATGCTGAAATCAGTGATGTTTTATCTATTGCAAGAAGTTAAAAAAATGGAACAAATTAAAGTACAGAAAATAAAAGGAAAGAATAACAATAGCAGAAAGTAATGATATTGAAAACATAGGTAAAATACAGAAATTCAATGAGAAATTCTCAAAAAGATAGCAATTGATGATATAAGAAAGGGTGGGAGAGAAGGTAAAATCATAATATGAGGAATGAAAAAAAGAATACTATCATACCTATACACAACAGACAATAATGTACATGAACAATTTTATGCCAACACATTTATAAACTTACATGATATAAAAAATCCTTTAAAAACTAAGGAGATCCCTTGTGGCTCAGAAGGTTAAGTACCTAATATAGTGTCTGTGAGGATGCAGGTTTTATCCCTGACCTGGCCCAGTGGGTTAAGGATCCCAAGTTTCTGCAAGCTGCAGTGTAGGTCACAGAAGCAGCTCGGATCTGGCATTGCTGTGGCTGCAGCATAGGCTGGCAGCTGCAGCTGCAATTCAACCCTTTGCCCAGGAACTTCTGTATGCCACAAGTGCAGCTGTAAAAAGAAAAAAAAAACATTAAAAAACCTAACAAAGACAGGCAGACAGAAAGAAAAAAAAAAAACCTTGAACACTTACTCATCTGTTAAAGAAAAAATGCAGCAATTTAAAATCTTACAGAAAGGGTTTTGACTTTTATTAATGTAGTGTATGATGTTGATTGATTTGGGTATGTTGAACCATCCTTGTGAACCTGGGATAAATCATCTCAATAGATGCAGAAAAAGCATTTGACAAAGTCCAATATCCATTCATGATAAAAACTCTTACCAAAGTGGGTATAGAGGGAACATAATAAATGCCATTTATGACAAGCCCATAGCAAATAAAATATTCAATGGAGAAAAGCTGAAAGCCTTCCTACTAAAATCTCAAAGAAGACAAGGATGCCCACTCTCACCACTGTTATTCAACAGAGTATTGGAAGTCCTAGCCACAGCAATCAGACAAACAAAAGAAATAAAAAGCATCCAAATAGGAAGAGAAGAGGTAAAACTGTCCCTATATGCAGATGGCATGATACTATATATAGAAAACCCTAAGGACTCAACCCAAAAACTACACAAACTAATCAACAGATTCAGCAAAGTAGCAGGACATAAGACTAATATTCAGAAATCAGTCACATTTCTGTATACTAACAATGAAATATTAGGAAAGGAATACAAAAAGACAATACCTTTTAAAATTGCACCCCAAAAAATCAACTACCTGGGAATAAACCTGACCAACGAGGTAAAAGATTTATGCTGAGAACTATAAAACATTCATCAAGGAAATTAAAGAAGATGTAAAGAAATGGAAAGATATTCCATGCTCCTGGGTTGGAAAATTAGTATTGTAAAAATAGCTATACTACCCAAAGCGATCTACAGATTCAATGCAATCCCTATCAAATTATGACGACATTTTTAACAGATCTAGAAAAAACAATCCATAAATTTATATGGAACTACCAAAGAACCAGAACTGCCAAAGCAATGCTGAGGAACAAAAACCAAGCAGGAGGTATTACTCTCTCAGACTTCAGGCAATATTACAAACCACAGTCATCAAGACAGTGTGGTACTGGTGCCAAAACAGACAGACAGACCAATGGAACAGAATAGAGAACCCAGAAATAAACCCAGAGACCTATGGTCAATTAATCTTTGACAAGGGAGGCAAGAACATAAAATGAGAAAATGACAGTCTTTTCAGCAAGCATTGCTGGGAAACCTGGACAGCCACATGGAAATCAATGAAACTAGAACACACCCTCACACCATGCACAAAAATACACTCAAAATGTCTGAAAGACTTCAATATAAGATAACACACCATCAAATTGCTGGAAGAGAACATAGGCAAAACATTCTCTGACATCAGCCTTACAAATGTTTTCTCAGGTAAGTCTCCCAAAGCAACAGAAATAAAAGCAAACATTAACCAATGGAACCTAATCAAATTGACAAGTTTTGCACAGCAAAGGAAACGAAAAGAAAACGAGAATACAACTTTCAGAATGGGAGAAAACAGTTTCAAATGATGCAACTGACAAGGGCTTAATCTCTAAAATATACAAACAATTTATACAACTCAACAGCAAAAAAGCCAACTACCAAATGGAAAAATGTGCAAAAGACCTGAATAGACATTTCTCCAAGGAAGATATACAGATGGCCAACAAACACATGAAAAAATGCTCAACATCATTGATTATTAGAGAAATGCAAATCAATACTACTATGAGGTACCACCTCACACCTGTCAGAATGGCCATCATTAACAAGTCCACAAATAACAAATGCTGGAGAGGGTGTGGAGAAAAGGGAACCCTCCTGCACTGTTGGTGGGAATGTAAACTGGTACAACCACCACGGAGAACAGTATGGAGGTACCTTAGAAATCTATACATAGAACTACCATATGACCCAGAAATCCCACTCTTGGGCATATATCCAGACAAAACTTTCCTTGAAAAAGACACATACACCCGCATGTTCATTGCGGCACTATTCACAATAGCCAAGACATGGAAATAACCCAAATATCCAGCGACAGATGATGGGATTAGGAAGATGTGGTATATATACATACAATGGAATACTACTCGGCCATAAAAAAGAACAAAATAATGACATTTGCAGCAACATGGATGGAACTAGAGATTCTCATCCTGAGTGAAGGAAGTCAGAAAGAGAAAGACAAATACCATATTATATCACTTATATCTGGAATCTAATATATGGCACAAATGAACCTTTCCACAGAAAAGAAAATCATGGACTTGGAGAATAGACTTGAGGTTGTCGAGGGGGAGGGGAGGGAGTGGGATGGATTGGGAGCTTGGGGTTAATAGATGCAGACAATTGCCTTTAGAATGGATTAGCAGTGAGATCCTGCTGTATAGCACTGGGAATTATGTCTGGTCACTTATGATGGAGCATAATAATGTGAGAAAAAATAATGTATACATATATGTGTAACTGGGTCACCATTCTGTCCAGTAGAAAATTGACAGAACACTGGAAACTAGCTATAATGGAAAAAAATCATTATATAAAATAATAATAATAATAAATAAATAAACTCTACAAAAAGGGAGTTCCCTTCATGGCTCAGTGGTTATCAAATCCAACTATGATTCATGAGGATGTGGGTTTGATCCCTGGCCTCACTGGGTTAAGGATCTGGCCGGCATTGCTGTGAGCTGTGGTGTAGATCACAGATACAACTTGGATTCCCCCTTGCTGTGGCTGTGGCTGTGGCATAGGCCAGCAGCTGTAGCTCTGATTCAACCCCTAGACTGAGAACTTCCATATGCTGTAAGTGCGGCCCTAAAAATTAAAAAAACAAAAAAATTAAAATAAAGAAAAAAATAAGATCTTACAAAAAAAATCTCCAAAGCAGAATGATTTTATTGATGACATTGGACATTGACAGAAATAAGAAACTTACACAAACAGTTGCAGAAGATGGGAAGAGATGGAAAATATGGCAACATGCGCTAGGAGACCAGAGTAACCTTGAAACCAACAGGGGTATTTGAATAAATCAAATTACTTTGGCCATTACTCTCAAACATAGAAATAAATATCTAAATGAAAAATTAACCAATCAAATCTAGTGATATATAAAACAGATTATATCTCTTGGCAAAGTTGCCATTATCCCAGACGTACAAGACTGTTTAACTTTGCTTTTGTGTACTTGATATGTGTTTTAAAGTTCAATACAACAATTTTAAAAGCATATATTTGATAATATGAAAATTAATAGATCATATTTATTTGTTAGAAAAGATTGCTATTTCTCAGAAAATTCACCTGGAGAGTTTATTTTCTCTCATAAATATGAAGCACTGAGTATCAGCAATTGGTTACCTCTATAGTCTATTATTTTCATAGGTTTACAGAGGGATTAAACATCAAATGCTGTTACAATTCTCTATAACTGTCAAGTGTAAAAGACATTATTTTTATTCTAATATTTTTTCAGGGCTTAATCAGTTTTAATATTCTATAAATAATGCATACATTTATAATTATTATAAAAAATGATATAAAAGTATATATTACACAATGTGAAATTCTTCTGTAACTCTTTCTATCCAAATACATGCAACCATGTCTTTAATCACTGAGAATACTGGGATTTTTATCCCGTATTTTTTTCTAAATGAAATTCTGCATCTTTAAAAATCCAAATTAAGTGCTAAATTTACCTTGATTGGTTTTAGCACACCATCATTTTTCTTTAATATTTTCCATATCAAGTCATTTAGAACTGTTCCATTATTATGAATCACTGCAGTTTAGTTTTCAAAGTATGATACTTATAGTCAGTCACCTACTAATGGCTATACAGAGTTATTTTATCAATGCTACATAATGATTCCATTATCATATATAATACATACATACACACAAATACACATGCCTATTTTAGGTTATAGTTTTGTATTTGTCTCTATAAATTTGTTATATGCTGCCAGATTCTTCCAAAATGCTGTAATATGTTGCATCCTCACAAATAAGTAGACCCATCTCACCATATGCTTCCTGACATAATTGTTAGCAAACCTTGGGGCAAAAATATATATTCTTTGAGTTTGCATATCTCTTATTACTTCTGAGATTGAATATATTTTCATAAATGTGCTAGCTATCTGTAATTGTTTAGTGGTTTTTCCATTTCATAATTTTTTTATATTACTAAATGAATTTATTACATTTATAGTTATACAATGATCTTCACAACCCAATTTTATAGCATTTCCATCCCAAACCCCCAGTGCACCCCCCCCACCTCCCAACCTGTCTCCTTCGGAAACCATAAGTTTTTCAAAGTCTGTGAGTCAATATCTCTTTTGCAAAGAAGTCCATTGTGTCCTTTTTTTAGATTCCACATGTAAGACCAGATACTATAAAACTCTTAGGGGAAAACATAGGCCAAACACTCTCCGACATAAATGACAGCAACATCTTCTCAGATCCACCTCTTAGAGTATTGACAATAAAAACAAAAATAAACAAATGGGACCTAATTAAACTTAAAAGTTTCTGCACAGCAAAGGAAACCCTAAACAAAATGAAAAGACAACCCACAGAATGGGAGAAATATTTGCAAATGAAGCGACTGACAAGGGATTAATCTTCAAAATTTATAAACACTTCCTACCAATCAATACCAAAAAAACAAACAACCCCAACAAAAAATGGGCAGAAGATCTAAACAGACAATACTCCAAAGAAGACATATACATGGCCAAAAAATACATAAAAAGTTGTGCAACACCACTCATTATTAGAGAGATGCAAAACAAAACCGCTATGAGGTACCATCTTATACCAGCCAGAGTGGCCATCATCAAAAAGTCTACAAACAGCAAGTGCTGGAGAGGGTGTGGAGAAAAAGGAACACTAGTACACTCTTGGTGGGATTGTAAATTGGTGCAAGCACTGTGGACAACAGTATGGAGATTCCTCAGAAAACTAAAAATAGAACTCCCATTTGATCCAGCAATCCCACTCTTGGGCATCTATCCAGAGAAAACCATGAATCGCAAAGACACATGTACTCCAATTCCTTGCAGCACTATTTGCAATAGTCAAGATAAGGAAACAACCTAATTGTCCATCGACAGAGGAGCGGATCAAGAAGATGTGGTACATATACACAATGGTATATTACTCAGCCATTAAAAGGAAAGAAATAATGACATTTTTAGCAACATGGATGGACTTAGAAATTATCATGCTATGTGAAGTTAGTCAAACAATGAGACACCAACATCAAATTCTATCACTTACATGTAGAATCTGAAAAAAGGACTCCATTTCATAATTTTCTAAACCTCAAAGAATTATGTCTGTGCCCACCACCTCCTTCAAACTTTGTAAGGAAGAAGAAAAGCTGATTTTCTTATTTAGGTGTAAATATTTTTGGATCTGTTTTATTGGGCAATCAAGGTCTAATTAAGTCAAACTCAAAAAGTAGAATCTGATATCTGTGTGGACAGATAAGGAAGAACATGGAACGTAGTCAGGATTTAGTGGATGAATTGAAAAGTGGGTTATTGCAAGGTGGATTAATATTAACTGCTGAAAGCTGATCCTGTTAGTAGTTGTCTTGGGGCACTGTGACACCAGCGTTAAATAAGGGGACATGCTTCACCTGATTACAGGGCCTCTTGGTTCTACACTGCATACAAGATGAAAATTTGCATCTTAATAATTGTCTGTTCCCCAGAGGACCTGTAGAGAGAGAGCTTATATTCCTTTTTCTAGCCTTTTCTCCTTAGAGTTCTGCCCTATCCTCTTCCTACTCTATTCTTTTTCCTTTCTTGGAGGGCTGTACTCTAGGGTATGGTATTCAGGGATTACAGCCACAGATGTGTGTCACTTGCTTAGGATTGAAGTGGCCTAAGAAGAGCTTCTGTGCATTATTTCCATTATGGCAGAGCCAAGCATATGCTCCTGGGCCTGCCTACCATCTACCAGCTTCCCCAGTTGCTACCTGGAGGGTCTATGTGATACAATCTGGTAGTGTGGGCAGCAGTGGTCTATAGAGCAGATTGGGACCAATGGGAGGCAGGGAAAGGTAGGACACTGGTGGGTTCTCCTCTTCATCCTTCTACTCAGAAGGGTTTTGTAGCAGTTCATAAAACCTATTTCTAATATAGCTCCCAAGACCATGCAATCTGCTGTACCTACAGCAGGACCAGTAATGTACCCAATCACATTCACTCTTCTGCTTTTCCAGCTTCAATTCCCCCATTTTAGGTTGGCTTCCTTAAGATTGCACTACACAGTAGATATGGTAGAAGTGTTTCTGTAATTTACCTGTGCCGTGAACATAAGCTGAATCAGTGTTTAAGTAAAATCTCCATTTCATCTATCTTTAGTCTGCGTATGTTAATGTCCATTTCACTGTTCCCTTTAATTTTGGTTTGAAAATTGATGACTTAGCATTAAGACACAACCCAGGAGATAATGAGACAACTTCTGTTTGAGAAGGAGTGTAATGTCCTTCTATTGTATCTTATATGCTGTCTTAAGAATTCTTCCAGAGAAGTTACCATTGTGGCTCAGCAAAAACGAATCTATTATCTATGAGGACTCAGGTTCCATCCTGGCTCTCTCAGTGGGTTAAGGATTCAGCATTGCTGTGAGCTGAGGTGTAGGTTGCAGACGTGGGTCATATCTGGTATTGCTGTGGCTGTGGTGTAGGCCTGAAGCTACAGCTCTGATTCAACCCCTAGCCTGGGACTCTCCATATGCCTCAGGTGCAGCCCTAAAAAGATTAAAAAAAAGAAAGAAAGAAATCTTCCAGAGAGATAAAGACCTCCCTCTCCCACTGATATTTTGGAAATCTAAAGGGTGTAGCCACAGAAGGGTTGAGCAAACAAGTGGCAGATGACAGAAAGGGGAACAATTTGAAATTCAGTAGGTAGTGGGGGATAAACCTGCTGCACAGACTGTTGGACTGCTAGATTCTGTTAAATATCCTTGAATCTAAGGGTTCTCAACTCCAAAGCTGACCCTTAGTGGTTTATAAATAACAAAATAGGTTTGCCAAACACATTTGGGCATTTCATTTGCATTTTATAAGCCACCTTCTAACTTTTCACATGCGTCATGGAAATTGATGTATTCCTGGTGTCTCCTACAAAAGCCAGAGTCTCTACAATTACCAAAGCTACAACTAAACGGTGAGAAACTACTCGATGTCAACTAGCTTGGAAGTGGGGGGGGGCGTCGGGGGTGCTAACTGGTCACTTCTTCTGCCAGACCATATATTGGCATTTCAACACAATTTCTAAAAGGCCAGTGTCTACCACTCCTTAAATGTTAGGGAGAGATTAGAGACTAAGAGCAGTGTATTTCGAACTGGGACTTACTAAATTAGAATTTCACTTAGACATTGAGTAGCAGTGTGCCATAGGGGTGTTACTTAACTTTTCTGTGCCTCAGTTTCCTCTTGTAAAATTGGTGTCATAATAGTTGTGAGGTGTCTGTGAGAATGAGATGATATTCAAACCTGTAGAACGATACCTAGTTCAGAGTGAGTGCTACATACATTTTAATTATTAGTAATATTTGTTATAGTAATTACTCTAAGGCTCTATGGCTGTAAGATTAATCATGAGCATTCAGAGTTGTTTAGGCCTAAATAAAACTACTTGGTACATCTCAAATTGAGATTACAGCCAAAGATATATTTAATTTTCTCAAATTCTGGCACTAATTTTCATTTAGAATTAAATGGAAGCACAGAACAAAAACATTATGCTCTCATTCGCATCGATTTACTCTTGAAAAATTATTTGTATTATAGCTATTAAATATAATTATTGGAACAGCTGTAGAAAATTGAAACAGTCTAAAAATAAATTACAGTGATCGTTAAGATAAATATATAATGTGGATAATTATAGCCTATTCAAGATATGCAATACATGGGTAGATTATTTTCTCAAAGTTTATTGATGGACCTTTGGAACTGGACAGAAGGAAGCTCCTTTTTTTCTTTCAGTTATATCTACTTTTGCTATTTTTAAAGCATACTGGGTAATTTACATAAAGCATTATTATCAATGTAAATTATTCTTTCACAAATTCCCATATAGTGAAAGACCTCAGAACACATAGATTCTACCTAACCACTGTGATTTATGCCATGTTTTAGACATCAAAAATGTCTTTATTTTTCATACGATAAATATACATTTAAATTTTTTACATATTTTGCCTTTCTTGTTACTATCATTTTCTTCCATCTTGAGGTTTCTTCTAATATTTTTTCCTCTGTCCACAGTATTTTATTTAACATGGTTCTAATGGTGATGAATTTATTTAGTTTTGTTTGCTACAGCAAGTTCTTATATCTTCCTAGTTTGGCAATCATATTTTTCATTTAAAAAATTCCATTTTCCCTCCTGGACTTAATTGCTTCTATTGACAAATTATCTGTCATTGTTGTTTCTTTAATGATTATACACATATATAATTTTTCTCTACTTAGAGTTGTATATAAATTTTAGAGTTCCTAGTACTGTTAAATATGTAGTGTGATGACTTGTTCATTTTGTAATATTTATAATGTTATCTCTCACTTTTTTAAAATTGAGGTAACATTGGTTAAAGCATTATATAAGTTTCATATTTACATTACAATTCAACTTCTGTATGCATTACATCATACTCAACACCAAGTCTAGTTTCCATCCATCACCATAAAATTGACCTTCTTTATCCATTTTGTCGTCCTTCAACCCCCTTTTCCTCTCAGATAACCAAAAATCTCTTCTCTGTATCTATGTTTTTGTTTTACTTTATTTTGCATCTATGTGTGTATTTTATATTCTACATATGAGTGAAAACATAGTCTTTCTCCATTTGACTTACATCACCTGGCATGTAAAATGTCCAATTTCCATCCATGTTGTCATAAATAGCAAGATTTCATTGTTTTTAGGGCTGAATAGTATTCCATTGCATATATATATATATATCTATATCTAGATATATATATATAAAACACATCTTTTTTCTAATCATCTTTCTTGGGCACTTAGGTTGTTTCCATATCTTGGATATTATAAATATTGCTATAATGAACATAGGGGTGAAAAAATATATATTATATATATATTCGAATTAGTGTGAAAACTAAAGTATTCACAAGTATTCACTGGATAAATAATCAGAAGCAAAATAGCTAGACCAAATGGTAGTAGACTTTTGGAGGAATCTCTATACTGTTTCCATAGTGGCTGCACCAATTTATATTCTCATCAACAGTGTGTTTCCTTTTCTCCACATTCTCCCTACACTTATTTTTTGTTTGTTTGCTTTTTTTTTTGTATTTTGTCTTTTTGTCTTTTTGATGATAGTCATTCTACTGGATATGAGGTGATATCTCTTGGTGGTTTGGATTTGCATTTTCTTTGTGTTTCTATCTGCCATTTCAGTTTCATGGACTTCTGTTACATTTTTCTCAGTTTCTTTTTTTTTTTTCTATGTTTTGTGTCTATATTGTAGATTATTATTTTCTGGTTACCATGAAGTTTGTATAAAACATCTCACAAATGAAATAGTCTTTTTCTGTTAATAGCATCTTATCTTCATTTGCCTGTATAGGTGCCATCCTTTTCCTCTTCCCCTTCTATGTTTTTGTAGTATCTTTTTATGTTGTGAGTTTGTTACCAGTTGAGGTAGCTGTCATTACTTTTAATTATTTTTTTTCTTTTTAACCTTTATGCTTAAATTAAATATTTTAAAGCCTATTCTTATATACAGCTGCAAAATTGTAGCTTTTTTATTTTATTATTTTAGGTAGAAGAGTTCCTTTCAACATTTCTTATAAGGCAGGTATAATTGTGATGGACTCCCTCAGCCTTGTTTGCCTGGGAAAGTTTTTGTCTTTTATATATGAAGGATAACTTGGCTAAATAGAGTATTCTTAGCTGACAGTTTTTATTTTTCAGTGTTTTATCATTCCACTCTCTCCTGGCTGGCAGAGTTACAACTGAAAGATCTTCTGATAGCCTAACAAAGGTAACTGTGTAGGTTACAGGGTTTTTTCCCCCTAGTTTCCTCTAAAGGTCTTTCTTTCCTTATCATTAACTTTTGACAATTTTAATGTAACATGTGTCATGAAAAATCTTTTGCACTGAGATAATTAGGTGTTATATCACCCTTATGGACTTGTATGTCTGATTCCTTTCTAGGTTTGAGAAGTACTCAGTTATTATTTCTTTAAAAAAAAAAAAGTCTGCTCTCTTCTACCTTTCTTCTTCTTCTGGGATATCCGTTATGTTTATGTAGCTTTTTCTTGGACTCAAATGTTCTCATAGAGGTTCTTCATTTTTTTTTTTTAAATCTTAGTTTTCTCTCCTATAGCTGGCACTTCTGTATTTCCATCTTGAAGACTGATAATTCTCTCTTCTATATGCTCTGCTTCCATCATATTTCCAGTGATTTCTAATGTAATCTTTATCTCATGTATTGAGTTTTTCAGCTGCAGAATTTCTGATTGGGTTTTATATATTCCTAATTTCTTTGGTATTTAAAGTATAACTTCTTTTCATTAATTTTATGCCGGGGCTCATTGAACTGCCTTTCTGAGTTTTCTTGTAGCTCGTAGAGTTTCTTCATGACAGCTGTTTTGAATTCTCTATCAGTTAATGCAGTTTTCCATGACCATAAGTTTGGTTTCTGCAGAATTGTCCTTTTCTTTTTTGTGATACTATGTTACCATCGTACTTTATGGTGCTTGATGGGTGGATCCCCTGCTGACACATTTGAAGTAGCGAACACCTTTCTTATCAGTAAAGCTTTGTTTATCTTGTTTCTAACAATTTAATATAGAGGCTTTTCTTTTGTTTCAGTAGGTGGTTCAATAGCCCAAGATTTTGTTTGTTTTCACTTGAGTTGCCTCTGGCTAGAGTTGAGAATTCACACCTTCCATTCTCTACTGTCTCTGCCACAAGTGTTGTCCCTGCCCTTATCATCACTGCTTGTGCTTCCAGAGTCATTGGTGACTTACTGCTGCCAATATCACGGCTGTGACTGGTGTTGCTACCAGGAGCACTAGAAAGGTGGGCATCTTTGTTGCACCTGAAGTCAACTGGGTTTCATGCACTGCTGCTGCAGCTGGGAGAAGAAATGGTCAAGGGCAGAGATGGGGTTGTTAGGTTTAAGAGAATCTCTGCCACAGACAGGGGGCCTGGAGTCATGGGCAGCACCACAGGGATAGGAGCCCTGCCATTGATGCTGCCTGGTTCCCTGTGACCATGGGCACCACTGTGACCAGGAGGCTGTAGTTGTATGCACGACCTCTGATGCTATTACCAGGTTTCCTGGGACTGTGGGCTCAGCAGTTGCAGCCAGTAGGCTGTGAATGTGGGTACTGCTTCTGATATCCCCTAGGTTCTGCCCTCTCTACATGTTCCAATATACTCACCTTCAGAAATACAGATATGTGGGCTTCTCCAAAGTCCTGGCGAATTTGGCGGAGGGAACCTTTTGAGTTACGGATTTTCTGCTAGTTGTAGACTGAAGGAGAGAAAAAGAAGGCATCTCATGCCACCATGATGCTAACATTACTGCTTTTATCTCCAAGTTTTCCATCAACCCGCCTCCTTTCTCCTGGAGATCAAAATCAAAGTATATTGCTATGTTTCATGATATTGCAAACAAGTCTTTTGGCTTTTCTCTCTATTATCCATTTTTTGTCTGTCTATATATTTTCTTCTAATTTCTCATAAACTGAGATTAAAATACTAAGTCATCCACATAGTTTAATTATTTTTCTTATTTTATAGTGCCCTACCTCAATAATAAAAATATTTATCTTCATCTTTTAGTTAAACAAACATAAGAAGAAGGGTTACTTCAAAGTTTTTGCTAAATTTCTATATCCCCTTTAATTGTTTCTATTGTGTGTTCTTTCCATTTGGTCAATTTATTGTATAAGACAATTCACATACAATTTAATGTTCTGAATGGTAAAAATCTCATTCCAGAGAGGACTTAAATTTGTTCTGCAAGATGGATAGGCTAAGATCACAGTATTCTCATATCCTTTTAAATTTTATCAAAGATTGATGCGATTTGAACAAGAATTTTTGTCCTTATCGGGTCTATTTTCAGTACAGCTTTATGTGTATTGTTCAGCCGTGTGACCACAGTTCAAGTGGAGGAAGATTTACTTTTCCTCATTTGCTTTAGAGGCCATGACATACATATTCTTTTCTTACTCATGGGGTATTTATAAGCTCAGCTTCTTAGTCTTAAGTAATGGGCTTAGTTCTCTAGGTTTCTTTTTCTTTTAGATCTTATACCAATAATTTTCAGTGATTCAGAGAAAATAAACTTTTGTCAACATCTGAAACATGAATGTATGGTCATTGCTTTTTAAACCTTTGAACAGAACTTTAACAAATATTCTTATAATTTTCAACTACTTTATTAAGATGTGTTTCATAATAAAAACGTTATACTTTTAAAGTGTGCAATCATGGAGTTTCTGTCATGGCTCAGCAGTAATGAACCCAGCTAGTATCCATGAGGACGTGGGTTCAATCCCTGGCCTAGCTCAGTAGCTTAAGGATCCCGTGTTGCTATGAGCTGTAGTATAGGTCACAGATGTGGCTCGAGTCCCAGATTGCTGTGGCTGTGGCATAAAATGGCAGCTGTAGCTCCAATTCGACCCCTAGCCTGGGAACTTCCTTATGCTGCAAGTGTGACCCTAAAAAGAAAACAATACAAATAAAAAGTAAAGTGTACAATCAATGCTTTTTAGTATATTCACAGAGTGGTACAACCATCAATGTTTAATTTTAGAATATATTCATCACCTACTCCCGAATCCCTAAAAATCCCTGTATTTGTTAATAATCATTTTTCCTTCCCAACCATTATTCTACCCCTATACCATCACTAATCTAATTTCTGTCTCTACAGATTTACCTATTGTAAGAATTACTTAAAAATTTATTCATATTTCATATGGTATTTTGTGATTGGCTTCTTTCACTTAGTATAACATTTTGAGGTTCATCTATGATATTGAATGCATCAATATCATATTTAATAATATTGAATAATATTTCATGAATCTACCATATTTGGTTTCCATATTCATAAGCTTATGAACACTTGGATTGTCTATTTTGCATTTTTGTATATCTATACATTGTTCTTTTATTATTATAAGAATTTTTATGTATTCTTTATACAGTTTCCTCATAACATAAATAATTTGGAAATGTTTTCTCACTTTCTGTGTTTTACATTTTTACTTTCTTGCTTGGATTATTTTCAGAAAAAAAAAATTTTTAAAGTTTGATGAGGTCCAATTTATTTATTTTTTTCCTCTTATCAATTGTGCTTTTGGTGTTTAATAAATTATTACCTAATTCAAAGTTACAAAGATTTATCTTCTTGTAAGAGTTTTATACCTTTGGATTTAGCTCTTTGATTTCAGCCTAGGAACTATTTGGAGTTAATTTTTGTGTGTGATATGGAGTAGGGTCCAAGTTTTATTCTTTTGCATGTAGATATTCCAATTATCCCCACATCATTTGTTGAAAATATTCTTGTCCCCTTTAACTGTGGAAAGTAAGATATGTCCTGTTTGATGGCTGATAAATCCATCTAGAATGTCTCTTCCATTTCAGGGAGCTGAGTGAGAAACTGTCACTTGGCCTCCATGCCCTGGAGAACAGGCCTTCTACAAGGTACAGGTGTATTGGCATGTGGGGATGGAGGAGAAATTTATGCAGCGTGTAGCTGAATGTTATGATTTGCCACTGTTCTTTCCAAGTTTCAGTAGTTTTTGTTAAATAAATATTCCCCAATTTAAGCCTTTTTATCAATCTCCAGATACTTTTTTTTTTTTGGTCTTATTGCCTTTTCTAGGGCCACTTCCTGAGGCATATGGAGGTTCCCAGGCTAGGGGTCGAATTGGAGCTGTAGCCACCTGACTATGCCAGAGCCACAGCAACGCGGGATCTGAGCCACGTCTGCGACCTACACCACAGGTTACGGCAACGCCGGATCCTTAACCCACTGAGCAAGAGCAGGGATCAAACCCACAACCTCATGGTTCCTAGCCGGATTTGTTAACAACTGTGCCACTATGGGATTTCCAATCTCCAATCTCCAGATACTTTTAATGATTGTCTTTGTTGTTTCTTACCAGCTTAAAATTAAAAAAAAAAATTGTTCTTCTTTACATAGTATTTCCATCAGTCTATCAACAAATACCTGAGTATCCAAACATTAAATGTATTGAAATCCCAAAGCATTCTTAATTGTTCATAATAACCAAGCAACTCACATAACTCACTAACCTGACTAATTTAAAATGTTCCCTTTGGCAGTGTGTGTTGTTCCTCAAGCTACTATAAAAATAATAAGTTGATTAGCCAGTGGCGATGCCATGATTATAAATTAGTTATATGGTAATTTGAATATCTACAAAATGCATGTCAAAAAGTATACCTAATTTTAATTCTGGAGATTTGCTTTGACACAGGCAGCTCTCATTAGAAATGGCAAAGGCAGTAGGTAGACAGTGCCAAAATGACACAGGCAGTGCATTCAAATACAGACAGTATGCTTGTATTTAATAAGCACAGCAGGTGAACAATTGAATTTGAAAGAGAAATTAAATGGGCTGACCTATGTGCTAAGACATTTATTCTGTAGCTCTGCACTTTCTACTCTATGATTACTGCAAAGCTCTTTTGTAAACCAATATGAAGAAACACTATTAGAGCAATTGTGCATCAATTAAGTATTGTAGCCACAGGAGGAAACACAAATAAATTTTTAAAGGAAGTCAAATTCAATCTGCTTTTATGTTCAAGCTGTTGTTCTCTCTAAACTTTTATTCTTTATGCTGTGAATATCTATTATGAATTGAGTATCTTCTTGTACTCAAACTATTCCTTGATGGTTGATAATACTGTAGAGTGAAGAATTGCTAGAACGTGACATAATACTTTTCAATGTATCATATCTTTCTAAAAAAATTTTTGACACTTTTGGTCTTATTTCTATTATTAAGTGTTGATTTGTTTTATTCTTCAATATATTGCTTAACATGATTAAAACTTCCAGATAAAATCTTTCAGCCACTATCCAGACTAAAATATTGATTTTTCTGAACATGTCTCTTTTCAAATCTGGAAATCACTAACTTACTATACATATGTGAAAATATCAAATGTGTTAAAAGAGAGAGTGATAACTATTGAGGAAAAAAAGATCTGGAAAATTGGACAGAAGATGGTAGATTCATCAGGGGATTTTATTATTGGCATCTAACCATCATACCCAGACATATTTATGGATTCTAATGCAATAATTAAGGAATTACCCTAAAAGTGTTCTAGCCATAATGCATGTATTAAATGGAATGAAAGTAATTTGGGTTTAAAGCACAATAAAATAGTTTATCTAAGAGCACACTGGAGGATATGAAAGCAGGACACAAGATGTCTCAAGTAATTATAAAGATGCATCTAGTCTCTAGTTACTTTTGACAAAGCTGTTTTTGTGATTTATGGCAGGTGCTTGTTTATAAACCCATTTCTGCACAGACACAGTGAAAAGCATTTATCATTCTGCTTGGCCTTCCTTATTAGATAAATGTCACATAAACATAACCTAAATCTGGAATCTTGCTCGTCTGGCACAGAAGCTGGTGGCATCTCTTTGACTACCTTCATTTTTCTGTTGACCTCCGGCAGCCAAGGAATATCTGACAGTGAGTATCCTTAGCCCTTGTGCCTTGTTTGCCAAGCAGGAAAAAAAAAATGTCACTCAGAGTGGTGGAGGTCAGCAAAATATTATTTATCAACAACAGGAGACTCAATATTGATTTTGTTTTAAACATTCTACCCTGCAGCTGTTTTCAGATAGCACTTCAGACTAACTGATATAAAAGCTTTTATAGCTTAAAGACATATATATTTTGACAAAATAAAATTAATCAATAAAGATGTCAGTCAACTTGAATCCATATAACAAATAAACTGTCCACTCAAGAATGGACATTAATTATAGCTAATTTTTAGTCTTAAGAAGTCTTTTTCTTTCCATGGATTCCTCCACTACCCCAAAATGATCCTACTTTTAACCTTGTCATTCTCTTCTTTAAAAGAGTCTAAAATTATTAATTAAAACAATCAAATGTAAGGGTATTAAACATGGCTTTTATTTAATGGATTATAATGTATTATTAACTATGTGAAAGTATTAGAACATTTAACTGTAAATGATGAAGAATGCAAAATTCATAATAAAGCTTGTAAATCTGTACAATACATGACAAATAATGATGAGTAACATATCAGAAACTTGAGACTGAATTGTGCAAATGACACTGATATATTAGTATCTTAATTTGCCTCTTTAAAAAAAGGCATGAAAACCTTGGAGGTAGTAGGGTTAATTGTTAAAAAACAACATTCTCATTTTTACTTAATGCTTGATGGCTATCCATATGATTTAATACATTAAACATGATGCATAAATATTTTCTAATACAATTGTTACAGTCTAAAATAAAGGGTAAACTTGGAGTTCCCCTCATGGCTCAGTGGTTAACGAATCCAACTAGGAACCATGAGGTTGCAGGTTTGATCCCTGCTCTTGCTCAGTGGGTTAAGGATCTGGCATTGCCGTGAGCTGTGATGTAGGTTGCAGATGTGGCTTGGATCCCACGTTGCTGTGGCTCTGGTGTAGGGCGGCGGCTAAAGCTCTGATTACACCCCTAGCCTGGGAACCTCCATATGCCGCAGGAGCGGCCCTAGAAATGGCAAAAAATACAAACAAACAAAAAATAAAGGGTAAGCTATCATTTTTTCTTATCCTATTTTAAAAAATGGAAGAATCTTTTACTTACATGTTGTATCATAACTCACTAAAGTAGTTTTCATCTTTTAGTCAGGAGATGTTTTCATCTATTTATTCATATAGGTATGAAATGAAATGCCAATGAAAGCAGAATAAAAAAATTAAAGAAAATAAGTTAAAAAACACTTTGAAATGGAAGATCATTTGGATTTTATATTTTAGTCTCTATATAAAAACATGCTTTTACTTTTCATAGCCACACCTGTGTCTTATGAAAATTGCTGGGCCAGGGGTCCAATTAGAGCTGCACCTGTCAACCTACACAACAGCCAAGGTGCATATGCAAACTACCCTGCAGCTTATAGTAATACAGGATCCTTAACGCACTGAGCAAGGCCAGGGATCCAATCCACCTCCTCATAGGTCCTTATCCCTCTGAGCCACAATGGGAACTCCTGCAAATTGTTCGTTGAATGAGTGATAAAGGTATATAGTAATATATGATATAATGTTTATGCAATAGATAATACATATTAAAGAAGTTGACAAATGTAACACATATATACATATATATTTTCTTAATGCATTTATTATACAACAGCTATTTATTTCAGAGTCTATTAAAGTATGTTGTTTTGTGGTTTTTTTTTTTTTTGGTTGTGCCTGTGGTATGCGGAAGTTCCTGGGCCAGGGATCGACTTAGGTCACAGTAGTGATTGGAGCCACAGCAGTGACAACAATGCTGGATCCTTGACCCAAAGCGTCTCCCCAAAGTCTATTAAAGTTTTTTCATCATTACAATAAGAAATACGTTATTTTAGTTTATTCTTCTATTTTAGGATTTATACCATTAGAAATCATTTTCAGAACCTAAAATCCCACTCAACAGGCATTGAACAAATAAGCAAATAAACAGAATTAAATTGTCAGCATACATTAATTTAGATACTCTCCATTCTTTTTATTTTTATTTATGTATTCATATTTAGAGTAACATATTTATGTTCCCCCCAAAACACTGGGGTCCTGCTCAATCAAGGACTTAGAAAGAAGATAATCCTCACACTGGTGGTAAGTTATAAATTTGTTTGTAACACTTGAGATCTCTGCTCTACAAAAACCATTTTCATGTGTGTGATGTCTACTAGTTTATCAATTTGACCATAACCAAATGTAAGCTCTTAACATTCCTAATATCACGTGGGATTGCAAAATCACAGGTTTAGAGAAAGGGAAAATCATTGAGACAAACACATTCAGATAATACTTTTTTTTTTTCTTTGTCTCTTTAGGGCTGCACCTGCGGCATATGGAAATTTCCAGGCTAGGGGTCAAATCGGGGGCTGCAGTTGACAGCCTACACCACAGCCACAGTAATGCCAGATCTGAGCCACATCCATCACCTACACTGCAGCTTGAAGCAACTGGCAGGTACTTAACCCACTGCACGAGGCCAAGGATCAGACCCACATCCTCATGGATACTAGTTGGGTTCTTAACCTGGTGAGCCACACTGGGAACTCCCAGACAATAATGAATTTGAGGGAAGAAATGACCTGTATTAAGTAATGTAATTCTTTAGCCATCTTCCTATCAAAAATTCTACTATGATTTTAAATGTTATGTTATTTTGATATCACTAGTAATTTGATTAAAATATACTCAGAATTTTCTACACATCTTTATATTCACATTATCTAAAACAAAGTTGGCTTATTATAGTTATATAATAAATTTTTGTTTGTGCTGTTATTGCAATGAAGCAATCTAGATTATCACTCTATAAAACACAAAGTTGAAATTCACTGGCTTGGTATTCTCCTGTGGCACAGTGGGTTAGGGATCCAGTGTTGTCACTGCAGCAGCTCAGATTGAAGCTGTGGTGTGGGTTCAATCCCTGACTCAGGCAATTCTGCATGCCATGGGTGTGGCCAAAAAAGAAAGAAAAAGAAGAAATACACTGCCTTACAGAATCAAGCATCTTTTTTTTTTTTGATGTTGTTGTTATCGGGTTTTTAAATTTTTCCCTGCTCTCCCACTTTCATGTTAGATTGGAGTCACTTAATTTAGCTGAGCATGGCTGGGCTTGGCTCAAAAGTGTAGATAAGATTTGGATTTTCTCCTCCTGTCTCTTCTCTTCCTTGAAGCAAAAGCTCCCCAAGTCAGGTGTATAAGAGTACAACACTGAAGTCAATTTCATGTTCAAGAACCATAAACATAATTTTTAAGAGATAGTTTTTAATCTCTAGACTTGATTACAGGTAAATTTGGCACCTTAAGTTTCTGTGGCACGGTGTCCTTAAGTTTTCTGGGAGCAATTCTATAGAGTAAGAAAGATCCACTAGACACCTTCAGAGGTCTTCAAAAAGGGTGTTACTTCTATGCTCTTGATTCCATCTTCTATGAGGCTTTCTCTTAATGGCCACAACTAAGTATTTTCCACCTCTAAAATGTTTGGACCATTGTATTTCCTCTAAATTATGCCTATAAACTGGCCATTCCATTCAGTGCTCTTTAGTTCCTATTTTCCTGGTAGATAAAACCAGTTTCAGTTTTAATATTTGGTCATAAAATTTACTCACCTAATGTTACAGGTTTGTTGTGTACTTGTTCGGCATTTCTTTAAAAAAATGTATTAAGACTACCATTTGGAACATTTTTAGATCCACAGCCAACTATGAGGGGAAGGTACAGAGATATCCTGTGTACCCCTTCTTTACACAAGCACACAGTCCCCATTAGAAAAATCCCCCACCACAGTGGGGCATTTGTTATAATTCATGAACCTACACTGATGGTATAACTGGTCACAACAACAAAGAAAATTATTAAAATTCATTTCATTTCTGGAATGAAATTAGAACATTTCCTCACACCATATACAAAAAAAAAAAACACTTCAAAATTCATAGACCTAAATATAAGGATGGAAACCATAAAACTCCTAGGGGAAAAGATGGGAACAATCTTTGACATTAATCATAGCAATTTATTTTTTGATCTCGTTCCCTTAAGCAAAGGAAATAAAAACAAAAATAAAGAAATGGGACCTATTTCCTAATCCATTGATAGAACACTGTAAGCCAGCTATAATGGAAAAATTAAAATCATTATAAGATTAAAAAAATAAAGAAATTGGACCTAATTAAACTTAAAAACTTTTGCATAGCAAAGGAAACCATCAAAAAATTAAAAGACTACCCAGTGAGTGGGAGAAAATATCTGCAAATAATATGACTGATAAGAGGAAAATATCCAAGATATATAAATAGCTCATAGAACTCAATGTCAAGAAAACCAAAAAAAACCATTTTAAAATGGACAGAGGACTTTAATAGGCAATTTTCCAACGAAGGTATACGAATGGCCAACAGGCACATGAAAAAATGCTAACATCATTAATCATCAAATGAATGCAAATCAAAATCACAATGACATATCACATCGCACCAGTCAGAACAACTATCATTAAATGACCCAAAACAACAAATTTTGTTAAGGATGTGGAGTAAAGGTAACTCAAGTATTTTTGGTGGGAATATAAATTTTTGCAGCCACTGTTGAAAATAATATAGAGGTTCCTCAAAAAACTGAAAACAGAACTGCTATATGACCCAGCAATTCCATGCCTGGGTACATATTCAAAGAGAACAAAAATACTAATTAAAAAAGACTGATGCACTCCAATTTTCATAGCATCATTATTTACAGTAGTCAATATATGGAAGCAACCTAAGTGCCCATCAACAGATGAATGGATAAAAAAATGTGATATATGTAAACATACACACTCACACACACACATTATGGAACACTACCTAATCATAAAAAAGAATGAGATTTTGCCATATTTAGCAATATGAATGGACCTGGAAAGTATTATGCTTAGTCAAATAAGTCAGACAGAGAAAGACAAATACTGTAGGTTATCACTTGTATGTGAAATCAAAGAATAAAACAAATAAAGAATATAACAAAACAGAAACACTCGCAGATATAGGTAACAAACTAGTGGTTACCAGTGGGGAGAGGGAAAAGTGGAGGGGTAAATTAGAGGCAGGGGATTAAGAGGTACAAACTACTAAGTAAACATAAGTAAGCTACAAAGAGATATTGTACAGCACAGGGAATATAGACATTTTACAATAGCTTCAAATGGAGTATAATCTATAACAACATTGAATAACTATGCTGTACAACTGAAACTAATTTAAAATTGTAAATCTAACATACATCAATAAAATATTTTAAAACTTCATCTCATTTTAATTGCATCTCACTCTGACTTCCAAATTTAAAAAAAAAATGTTACTTTACCTCAGTCACAGCTTGAAATTTCAGAATTAGTAATTCAACCTCTATAACTGCTATGAGTCATATGCATTCCTTTATCTTGAAGAAGACATGATAACATATGGCTGCCTATTTTATATGAATGGAAAGTGCAAATTTATCACATACTATTTCGAGATTATCCAGAATTAGGATAATTCTTCAAAAGAACTGTTATATTTTTTTAAAGCCTTAATAAAAATTATGTGAACAACACAATAGGAATACCATATTTAACTATAAAACATTATGGAAAGTTTGTAATACAATGTTAAACCTATGTTGTTCCCCCTCTTCAAATTTTTATATTTTCTCAGAAGCACATTTACCAGTGGTTATTGAGTCTGTATTAGAATATACCCAATTAGGGACAATCCATCCATTATTACATAAGATACGCAATTCCATCTTTGGATGATTCTGAGGGTAATGTAAGAAATATTATAGAGAAAATAAAATGTGACGGAGTATTTTTTTAACAAGTATTGATATAAATATATTATTCTTCCATTTTTGAGAAAATAACTGTTAAAATGTTCGTCATATGTCTTCGTTTTAATGGCTCCACAGATTTTTCCAAATTTATAACAGAGAGCTACCTGAGGACAGCCCTCTCACTCTTCATAAAACACCTCCCCCAACATAAAAGAAAAAGGGGGGGCAGAGAAAGAAGGAAAGGAATTTCTCATTCGTTTAAGCAACAGTGATTCCTTTGATTATTCTTTACTATGTTTTAATTTTCAGCTTAGTTAGATCTTGAGCCGGAGTGCAAAGATGTCATTTTTCGCCTGTAAATATACCTCTCAAATTTCAGATGGTGATACAAATATTCAATCAGCGTTTTCTATTTATACATCTCTTAGCTATTTTTACACCTCACATTATTAAGTTTAGAACATGTGTGATTCTCTGACATTCCAACATATACTTAAATGTGATCTAAATGCATTAGTCTGAAATCTGTCAGGTGATGACTAAGGAAAATAATTTGAGTCAGAAATTTGAATGACAAATATTTGAATGACAAGAATATTTGCATTTGCCAACTTAGCAAAATCATGAGTTTTTGGGGTGTGTGTGTGTGTGTGTATGAGAACTTGGGTTGCTTTTTGCCTATTATGATATATTTATTGTTCCCAAATAATGTAGAAAATGTTAAAAATTTAATTGGTTAGTGTCATCAATTTCTATTTTTCATTCCAAGAATTACAGTTATTATGTAGCTAGTTTGGTGCAATTTAAGTTTAAGGTGTGATAGGTGACATATGTAAAAAAAATTATAAGAATAAAAAGTAATGAAACATCATTTATCTTTATTCCCTTGGTATATATTGTAAATGATACATAAAAGAAAAAGCCATAGTCCTGGGAAAAATAGCTCTAACTGCCAATTATCCATATTACTTTTATATGCAGCATACAAAATTTATCACCACACAGTGATCTCCAGTATCCTCATGAATATTTTGAACATTATTTATAAAGATTGTTGTATTAGATTTCATAAATTTGTATAAAATGGATGATCTTGAAAGTTGCTTGTAAAAAACAATAATAGATACATATGAATACTTTAGCTTGCTCTCTCCTGTATTTGAATAGATAGTTCTTAGGACTAGAGCCAATTCACTTGAAGCATGTTCCTTAATCATTCTGTAGCAATTTCACTCCAGGAATTTATGACTTCACAGTTACTATATCCTTTCCAAGTGACCTAAAATTGACAAGCAAGTCACGATCATTTCTGGCATTTGAAACAGGGTAAAAAATAGTTCCTTCAAGTTTTCATGGCTGTTTCTCTTGAAATTCCTTTTCAGAAACTACTATATAGCTTTATTTGCCTTTTCCTGTATTTTACAGTCAGTAAATTTAAAACATGAATAATGCAAAGATAATGGACCCTCTATTTTTCCTCTCTCATATCATTCTAGTTAGTAAAGATTTTCCTACATTGTGATTTTTTTCAAAGTATTTTCTTCTTCACAATTATTTGCATGAAATTTATTTGTGATAACATTATAAAAATTAGATGTTACCTTGAAATATATCAATGATTAGTAATATTCTTCTTATACATAATAAAAAATGTAAGAATATATTTTTTTCTTTGCCCAGGGTAAATTGGCTATAATAAAATGTGTATAAATCTGTAAACATTGGTAAAATATAAACACAATGCTTGATACAATTAATAAATCTACATAATATTAATTATAATTCTAATAACAATAAAACTATCTTATTAATTTTCCAAAGAATTCAAGAGAGGAGATATCTGATATGAAAATAATGGTTCAAATGATAAAGAAAGTCAGAGTAGAGAAATTAATTTTCAGTTTGCATTTTTTAAGGCAAAGATGACTTTTATAAAGTTATTTATAAAATTAAAAATGAATAATAAAGTAACAGGAAATATTCACTAAGTACATACTATGTATCAGGAATTCTGCTAAGTGGTATTATATATATATTTGAACGTCAATCAAAAAATGGGCAGAAGATTTAAATAGACACTGCTCCAAAGAAGACATACGAGGGCCAATAGGCGTATGAAAAGATGCTCAACATCACTAATTATTAGAGAAAAGTAAATCAAAACTGCAGTGAGGTACCACTTCACACTGGTAAGAATGGCCATCATTAATAAGTCAACAAATAACAAATGCTGGAGAGGGTGTGGAGAAAAGGGAACCGTCCTTTACAGTGGTAATGTAAATTGGTACAACCATTATGGAAAACAGTATGGAGCTTCCTCAGAGAAATAAATATAGAACTACTATAGTGGGACCGATCAATCCCACCCCAGGGCTTATATCTGGACAAAACTATAATTCAAAAAGATATACATACTCTTATGCTATTGCAGCACTATTCGCAATAGCCAAGACATAGAAACAACCTAAATGTCCACAAACAGACGAATGGATTAAGAATGTGTATATATATATATATATATATATACACACATATACACATATATACATACATACATATATATATACACACACACACATATATATATAAATACTACTCAGCCATAAAAAAGAACAAAATAATGCCATTTGCAGCAACCTGGATATAACCATAGATTCTCATAATAAGTGAAGTCAGAAAGAAAAGACAAATACCATATGATATCATGTATACGTGGAATCTAAAATATGGTACAAATGAACCTGTCTACAAGACAGAAACAGACACACAGACATAGAGAACAGATCTATGGTTGCTGAGGGGGAAGGGAGGAGAAAGTGGGATGGACAGGGAGCTTGGGGTTGGAATATGGAAACAATTATATTTAGAAGGGATAAGCAATGAAATCCTACTGTACACCACAGGGAACTATATCTAATCTCTTGTGACAGCACATGATAGAAGATAGTATGAAAAGAAGAATGTGTGTGTGTATGTGTATATGTATATGACTGGGTCACTAGCTACACAGCAAAAAATTGACCCAACACTGTAAACAAACTGTAACTTTAAGAAATCATATTTAAAACAATAAACTAGGTCCCAATCCTTCTAGAGGGCAAAAGACTTGCAAAGAAATAAACAGACTCAAAACAAAGATAAAATCCAGGACAGTTGCAGTGTAGTATGGCACAGAGATGAATGTACCAAGGGTATGGAC
Source organism: Phacochoerus africanus (assembly GCF_016906955.1). NCBI lineage: Eukaryota > Metazoa > Chordata > Mammalia > Artiodactyla > Suidae > Phacochoerus > Phacochoerus africanus. The sequence goes on along the minus strand of NC_062546.1, from coordinate 163,725,886 downwards.
TTAAAACATTGTATTGACACCTGAGAAAAAAATGAAGAAAATATCCATTAGGATTTTGAAGAATCTTAAGGTCATTATTTCACAGCATGTAACTCAGATCAAAGCAAAATTTGGCCTGTCTGAAGAGATTGTGTATATAGCTTTTGTCTCATGTTGTAACTCTGAATACCATAAATAGGAAACCCACAGGTTCTTAAGAGAATTTTCCTCACAGAAGTATTATGAGTTTGAATTGAAAGATCATTGAAAACAACACTTAATGCCTCAACCCTTCTATAAGCAGGAAATAGGCTAAGAAACTACTCAGACCATCCAAAAATACAGGTCATCCTTATGAAAAAGGTGATTAAGAGATTTTAGCCAAGATCCCGGAAGATAGAACTAAAAGCAATGAAGAACCTCTCTTACAAAATAGAACAAGATGCCAATCAAGGAGCTAGCATCATATGCTCTGCTTGATTTCAGAATTGATATGGACCAATGAATGCTATCTTTTACCCATTTTCTGAAAGAGAGAAATTGTACTTGAGGAGCCCCACCCAAGGTGACTGATCTGCATCTGGACCTGATTTAAAAGATTATACCTTGGAATCTGCATCAACCTCCTAATGTGATGAATCTGCAGCAGTCGTCGGAATAGCTGCATATACTTTGCATATGAGAGAAATGTTATTTTTTTTTTCAGTAGGTAGTAGACTGGAGGAGGTTTTAAAAGTCCACAAATTCTTTGATACCCCTCCATCAAAAATTAAGGTCTAATTTCACTCCCCGTGTATCGAGTCTTGCTCAGTGACTACTTGAATGAATCTGATCCAGACCTAGCCTTTCGGAGGACTAGAAACCTTTTATTTTTCACTTTGGAATCCATGTAAGAAATGAGACTATTCTGCTGGATAGATCATTTGGAGAGGAAATGATATGGCAAGGAGATGGAAACATGCCTAGCTGAGCACAGCTTTCCAGACTTCCCAGAATGGCATCAGACTTATGAGTGATGCTATCTCAGATCTTTTACACCAGTCAGCTCTTTGCTGAATTCTTCTAAGTGAACCCTGTAGATACCACATACAAGAGGATAGATCTGGAGAGGCCTGACTGGATTATATACAAAAATATAACTAAAACAAAATTATTTTCAACCACCATATTCTAGGGTAGCTTGTTATGAAGCAAGAAATAACCCCAAAAAATCACCATTTGCAATATTTCTTATATTTGCCTTAGAGGTTGAGGTGAGCTTGAATGAACCCCCAAAATATACTGAGTTAACTATAAAAATTAGTATGATGCATAGGAAAGAAGTCATTTTTTTCTTTCTACAGTAGAATCAGATTTTAATAGATAATCTTATTTTTTTAATTAAAAAAAATTATTTGTATTGCATTAACTACATTTCTAAATTCACACATATAGTTCTCTATAAGAATTCATCAGTTTAACTCATCTAGTAACTTTAGTGTTGATTTTCATTTCTAATCTGAAATTGGAAGTGTTGTTGATTTAACAACCTGCTCATATAAAAGAAACTATTATTCAATATGATGGGTCCTGCTGGGAACAATTTCTTAGATCATATCACAAATGTTGTCAATGGTAAAATGTGAAAACTGTGACAGATGGAACATACAATTTACTGAAAGACATTCTTGTTATTTAAAATTGCATGTTTGTATCCCGGTATTGAGAAAGTCAAGATATTTGCCTCTGGATCTTGAGAATAACACATCACATAATTCCATAATATTGATGATTATTTTTTAAATCTATGCTGACATGAGAGCATTATATTCAGAATGGTAAAAAATGGCTAGTATTATTTATCTATGATTCCTCCTGGTTTAAAATGAACTATAATGACAATACCTGTAGAGAACATCCTAGGAAGTAAAAATATCAGCCTGTCTTCCAGCATTTCCCATGGATATGTCTTGTAAAGCAGATGGCCTAAAGCCTCTTGATATTACTTACTACCCTTGTTAAACCTTCTATCAAATTTCACTAGGAATTGAATTTATTGTGTTAAAATTTATTTCTACAGGTGTGCATTTTTTGATTGTTATTTAACCAAATCATTCTTTTCAGTTGTTCCCACCTTTTTCCACACAGTACTTATCTATGTCAAAAGGGCCACTGAAGTTAAGAAATTCTGGTGAGCAAAACTTAACTGAAGATTTAGCTCTTATTTTCCCATGGCTTTTGTTATGCTAATAGCTATTGTGCATTTTCTAAAAGAACTATAAAATACAGCATATTCCAATATTATTTCATCTTGGTAAAACTAACTCATGCAATACCTTTTGGACTTAGAAACTTCAAGCACTGATTTACTCGTTTATAACTATTGGGAATTATTTTAAAATAACTTAGGATAATCAAACTATAAAAATATAGGATAAATCAAAGTTAAGAGAGTAGTATATTCTAGGAGTGCCTGCTGTGGCTCAGCAGAAACATAATCTGACTAGCATCCATGAGGATGCAGATTTAATCCCTGGCCTCCATCAGTCGGTTAAGGATCCGGTGTTGCCAAGAGCTGTGGTGTAGGTCACAGATGCAGCCACATTGCTGTGGCTGTGGTACAGGCCAGTGGCTATAGCTCCGATTGGAGCCCTAGCCTGGGAACCTCCATATGCCACAGGTGTGGCCCTAAAAACACAAAAACAATTTAAAAAGTTAAGAGAGTAGTAAATTCTAGAACAAATTACAACCTCTAGTGAATGAAACTTCACCATTCTTCTCACCTGATGCTACTTATAAGTGATATGCCATATATAACATATGCTCCTCTTGAGAGAGGGAAAGAATAAGGAAGAATGGCTTTATTTGTGAGCTCCCTTCCCTTGCCATCAGTTCATGCTCAGCTGTTCTTTTCTATCTCAGAAGGATTTGTACTAGAGACACAACAAGTTGCAACACAGGGAAAATGTTACACTAACCTAAAAATGAGCAGAGAATTGCCCTCAAGTGGAGAGTCCCAGCAGTGTAGCTGCCAGATGTCAGGCTCACTGCAGTTAAACTGTAGGAACTGTTATATTTCCACATTTGTAATTTGTGGCTCCAACACACATGGAATTCTATTTCCACAGACTGGACAAGAAATCATGTGTAGAAAGTATAGAGTCATAAGTGGGGATGATTTTCTGGCTCTATTAGAATTATTTTTAAAAGGACTTGATAATAGGATTTTCTGTATAAAAAGGTAGATTTTTAAAAAAAAATAATACCAGAAAATTTGATTATTAAAATAATTCTTTCTGTCTTCTTCAACTGTGACTCCCTGACTCCACAGTTGGATGTTATTTTAGTGTTATTAGAAATAGCTGTTTCACTTTTATTTTCTACGCCTCTTAGTGATATTTCAAATAAACCTTATTTAAAGAACATTTCCTTTATAATAAAGTGGGAGACATTTAAAATGTCATTTGCTGATTCTCTCCTGCTAGGAGAGTGTAAGCAGACAATTATCACTAATATGATTTCTACAAATATCACAGAAATTTTTGAAGAAATAAAATTTGATAGAATTGGGTCGTTTATGGATTTTAAATTCTAAAGCATAAGGAAATCAATTGGATCTCAAATCTTTATTAGTTAAAAAGACAAAGATAACTGATTTTAACAGGTAATATTTATATTATATATGTAATTAAAACAGTTTTATTATTTTTTTCCCACTGTACAGTATGGGGACCAAGTTACATATACATGTATACACACTTTTTCTTCCCATTGTTGTGTTGCAGTGTAAGTATCTAGACATAGTTCTCAATGCTACATAGCAGGATCTCATTGTAAATCCATTCTAAGAGCAATAGTTTGCATCCATTAACCCCAAGCTCCCCATCCCTCCCACTCCCTCCCTCTCCCCCTGAGCAGCCTCAAGTCTATTCTCCAAGTCCATGATGAAAACAGTTTTAGACTTTAGAACTATAATAAAAATTCTGTATTCTGAAAGTTAGCTAAGATTTTTATTTCATATTTTTGAAAAGCTTATGGTTTTTATAATTAAATAGAATATCTTAGAATAAATGAGAGATGCTTAACTCTGGTTACTTTAATTTTGCTTCTATGGCCATGAAAAATGACTGAATATAAGCTAAATTTTGTGTTCTACAAGTAGCACAATTTTCATTAAAATAATTACAAGCTGTGAAATTATGTCTGAGGCTGGCATTTTAGTACAATCTAATTTATGTTTGCCCTTTGAGGCCACCAATATTACAGTGGAACTCTCTTCATCCACAGAATAAAGAAGGCAGGGAGTTCCCTTCATGGTTCAGTGGTTAACGAACCCAATTAGAATCTATGAAGATGTGGGTTCAATCCCTGGCCTCACTCAGTGGTTAAGGTTTTGGTGCCATGATCTGTGGTGTAAGTCGCAGACATGGCTTGGATCCAGCATTGCTGAGAAAAAGGTAGAATATTTTCTTATTTTGGAAGATAAAAACAAAACATCACCTGGACTAATGAGTTTTTTTCTCAAGTCTCAACAACAATACATAAGACGTAATTAAGCTGAGAAGCATTTGAAGAATTATGTGTAACTTAAATTTACCTACTTTTTCAGGTTATTACTAAAAGACCATGGTATGTATTTTATTCCAAGAGAAAAAGGCAATTATTACATGAGGCAATGCTAAGCTGAAATCTGGCAAGTGTGGCTCTCCTGCCTTTGACATTGCTCAGCCAGTCTCAGTGGCAACCAAAACTTACAACGGTCTTACCCTGCCATCTGCCACCCCTGACTTCTTCTAGGTTTTAAACTCAGATAAAGTGAGTAAAGCAGATTTTCTTTTCCATTTTACTTCACATTAAACATTGGGCACGGGTGAACAGTGATTTTATAATAATTACATATTATAGTTTAAAACATAGATTTTAATCAATTTTATTAAAGAATTATATTACTCTACAAAGTAATATTTTAAATTGATTTATATTTCACTGTAAATGCCCTACACAATTCATTTCAGTTTCTGGTTTGTTTTTTAAGTCAAGCAAGCAACCATTCACCATAAATAATCTATTATAAATATCACATTTGTAAGAGAAGGAAGTAAAATATTTAAAATATTTAAAATTTATTTTCCTTTCCTATAGACAAAAGGTTTTAAGGTTTTCATTAGAGGAGTATCCCTCCTGGAAAATTTAGCACCGACCTAAACAAGGAAGTATGATTTCCTCATTATTAGTTCATTCATTCATTTTATTCATATGTCTGTTCATTCACTCATTGACCAATATTTATTTACTTTCTACACATGAGAAAATTTCTTCATACTGAGCACATAGTGAATTATATTCTGGTAAACAAAAGAGATGCCCTTAAGTGGCTAATATAGCCAGGCTCTTATAACTCTTACAACACGAAAACTGAAATGAGGACAAAGCATGGTGGTGACACTCTGAACTAGGACTCCTGCTGCACACATACCAGAAACTTTGACACACATGTACTGGTTATAGCCCTGGCAAGATTGGATTGAACAAAATCCAAACCACTCTCTTGTCTCACAAAAGAGTTGACTTCTTGGGAGTAAGCAAAATCTTACTGACATTTTGTGATTAAGAAGAAAAGGAGATGAATGTGAGAGAAAGTAGTGATATTGGGGAAAATAGATTCCTGTTGCTAATCTATTAGCAAGCTTTCCTGCTACTTAAAAGTGATGTGTCCAGGGACTTTGGGGTTATTAGCCAAAGTTCATAGATTTATTCAATAATATATGCTGAGCAACTATAATATGTCTATTTTGGTTTCTGAGAAGATTGATAGCTAATATAACAACATATAATGGACAAAGAAAAACTATGATATAAAGTATAGGCTGTACAAAATAATGGGACAAGAGGCTAGGATAAGGCTCAGCACTTAATAAGGTGGCATCTTTCGCATCTTTTTCTATATTACCCAGGAATTTCAGGCACTGTCAGTCTCAAAATATATTTCTCAAATGCCTTTGCTTTTTTTTTTTTTAGGGCTGCACCCATGGCATATGGAGCTTCTCAGGGTCCAATGAGAGCTGTAGCCACCAGCCTACACCAGAGCCACAGTGACACGGGATCTGAGCCACATCTGTGACCTACACCACAGCTTATGGCAAAGCCAGGTCCTTAACCCCTTGAGCAAAGCCAAGGATCAAACCTGCGTTCTCATGGATACAAGTCAGGTTCATTAACTGCTGAGCCACAACAGGAACTCTCTGCCTTTGCTTTTTGAGACAGAAATGAGATTAAGGTTTGGAGAAGGACATAAATCTGTGACAGATTTGGGAGGCAAAAGTGAGACAGAGGCCATCTTCCTGCTTTGGCAATTGGTGACAGATTCTGACACACTCAGAATGTGCAGTGGCTGGACTCCACACTCCAATGTCTAACCACTATCTTCATTACGGGAGGAAGTTATGGCGGTGTACAAAGCACCCACCACAATATCCTGACAACTGGCTTGTGATTCACATAAAAACCGTTATCCCAATAATTTCCTCAATTTCAGTTCCTCCCACCCTTCTCTATAGATTTTTTATGACCTAATATCTTTTATTCTTTTCTTCTTCAAATACCTAGAGAAATTATTTCAGTCACTAACTCTGAGTGCTATAAGTGGTCAAATTATGCATGCTTTTCTCTTTGCCCCACCCTCCTCCAGCTCCATGGCAACCACTTTTCTACTCTGTTTCTATGAGTGTGACTTTTTTAAGATTCTAAATATAAATGATACCATCCAGGTCCAGTATTTATCTATCTCTGAATGACTTATAGCACTTAGCATAATATCCTCAAAGTTCATCCATGTTGTCACAAACAGCAAGATTTCCTTCTTTTTCAAGGTTGAATAATATTCTTAATAATACATGAATATATAAGAATTATTTGCTTATTCCTAAGATCTTAAGTATAGGACTTATTTGTCTATCTCTAGATCCCAGATATATTCTACTATTATTCTTACAAAACAATTATAGTGTGGCATTTTACATCTAAGTCCAGGGTAAAAAATATGTAAGTTTTGTTTGAGACCTGAGATTTACATTGAGATACATATTTTTGCCTACAGATATTCAATTGTTCCAACATTTGTTGAAAAGACTCTTCTTCTTCCATTGAATTGTTTTAGCACCTGTATGTCAAAATTTAGTTAAATATATTTGTGTAGGTCTATTTTAGAGTTCTTGATCCATTGATTGATGAGTTTATTTTTCCACCAATCTTTATTACCATAGATCCATGTGTGTGTGTGTGAGTACACATGCATGCGTAGATACTCTGATTCTCCTCGTACTGTCAGAGGGACCCCTGGTTGAATTAGAGAAAGAATGATCCTATCTGTGCTGCTTTCTGTTTTAGGTAAGACGTTGGGGGACAGGAAATGCCCAGTCAAGCTTTCTTTCTCCATTGCACCGGGAATGTGAAGACATTCTGATACTGTTGTTTTTCCAGTCTGGTGTGGCCTTACTTACCACACTTCAGGTTTTGCCTTCACTTGTCCTTTGTGCTATTTCTATGGTTTATAGTTTTACTGAGCACCCTATACCATCTCATCCATACCAGATATAAACACACTTTTGAAAGGTAACTATGAACTTATCAAGTTTTGCTGAATTGGCAAAATAAACTTCCTTATATCCATTATTTGTCTTTAGTTAAATTTAAAAATGATTGAAACAATAGAAAATTGAAGGACCTGCCATAACTAATGGGGTGCACATACTTTACTTTTGACTTAATTGAAAGGTAGACTGCTTTCCACAAATATATCAGATCTAGCTCCCTTGGACTATTATTACATTGACTCTCATCAGGTACCTTCCTCCTGTATTTTTTGAGTAATAAACACCTAATTTTATTTATTTAGTTTTGCTTTTTAGAGCTGCACCTGTGGCATATGGAGGTTCCCAGGCTAGGGGTCTAATTGGAGCTACAGCTGTTGGCCTATGCTGGAGCCACGGCAACACAAGATCTGAGCCATGTCTGCAACCTACACCACAGCTCACAGCAATGCTGGATCCTTAACCCACTGAGCAAGGCCAAGGATTGAACCCGCAACCTCATGGGTCCTAGTGGGATTCATTTTCGCTGTGCCACAACAGGAACTCCAACACCTAATTTTAAATGTAAGTTGCCCTCGGTTTAGTACTACAGTCAAAACTGTGCTTAAATTTTATATTAGAATAATGGCATTTAATTAATTTGTTATATTTCCTACTACCTAAATTGTGGCTATACTGATAACTTGAAATAACTCCCCTTTTTTAAAGCAAAGTTTAAATTTCAAATACTGGAATTATTTACCATGATAGTAGCACATGGTCAAATACAACTTGGGTGAGTAAAGAAAAATTTCTTCTCTGATGATAGCACATTACAAAACTTTTGCTTAAAAAAAAAGAAACAATAAAAGTGTTTCTCAAATGAAACAGGCTTGTAAAGTGATTTTCATTAAAAACACTATTATTTCTAGAAAATAACTGGAAGAATAACCAAATTCTATTAAAGTTGGAGACGTTGCAGGTATGGAAAAGACCTTCTTCACTTTAGTAAGCTCGTACAATTGTAAGTGGTTATTTCGTATATAATCGCTCTTCTTTTACATCATTTGTGCCCTCCCATTCTATTTACGTGGAAAGAGATACGGTTACACGAGTCAAAGTTTCATCAAGAATAGAAGGCAATGTTCGCAAAGCCAGGTATCATGGAACTTACTAACCTAAGAACTTTTCTTGTTATTTCTCTTCAAAATTTACTAGGAAGTGCCAAAAATTTATGCCTGCAAAAGTACTCTCATTAGAACAATTGTATAGTATCATAGTTTAAATAATAAAATCCAAGATTGATTCATCCATTTATCTTTGAATAATAATGCAACATAAATTATTTTTAAACTTTAAATGACTTTTACTTGATGAAATGTTTTCTAAGAAAATATGATGTTATCGTTTTACATTTAACTATCTGTATTTTTCTAGCTAAATTACTTTTCCTCAGTGCAGAATTTTACTAATTTATGCACCACCCCTTGCCATAGTCATAATCACATACATCATTTATTATTTCCTTACAAATGTTTTACATACATCAGTGAACACATAGATTAGTCCAAATAATCACAAGCGATTTCAGCTTGGCTACAACATCTCTGTGATTCAATATGATTTGATAATATTGTCAGTTAGTAGTAATCAGCAACAAAAATTTGTTTTACACTGGATTGTAAAATTAACATGAGAAAATGGAAAATAAAATTAAAATGTGGCACACAAGCAGTAAATTATCAGTGTCCTTAAATTTCCTCTTAAACTCTCATAAACTTTGAAAGCAAAAGTAGAACATATAAGGTCTTGGAAAGCTTTAGAGCAACGTTATTGAAGTTCATAGGGTCATTTAAAAATCAGTCATCATTTTTTAGTAGGTATATTAGTAACTTTAAGAGACCAAAGATTAAACATATAACTAAAAAGAAGCAAACATTGCATTGTTTACTGTGAAGTAGCCTAAGATGTCTGAGTAGACAATGAGAAGAACTATTGTAAAATACAAACTAGAGCTCACTTGAAGAATTCTTCTTTCTTATGTAAAAATGTCTTAAAATGCAGAAACACTCTGGGCATTGACAAAACAAAACATTCATGTTCACATTAACAAGAAAAATCACCTTAACTCAAACCAATATATGCATTTCCCTTTACATGTATTAAGGAAAAGATGTAACAAACTGGTTATCTTAAAATTTATCATTTTTTCTTAAATCTGGTATAGCCATATTATTCACAAATTATTCTATTTGCTCCATAAATTTTCTGGATTTTTTAATTACTGTCCTAAAAGTTTTTTCTAGTAGTATGCCGAGGAATATGAGCCAGAATCCCTGTGTTTGGGTCTCAGCCCTGTCACCAGCTATGTGACCTTAGGCAAGGTATTTACTTAGCTCCTGTGCCTCAGGTTTCTCATACACAAAGAGGAGTAATAGCTATTTAAATCATAAGATTGCTATAAGAATAAAAGTAATATGTTCATATAAGATATTTTGATGAGCACTAACACAATAAGAGCTCAATAAATATTTTTGCTGCTATTATTTATATAATACTTTTGGAGCAATATGCAATATACGTAGCTCTCGGTTACTGTGTTAGAAGAGTTATTATATCAAATGTTTACAATCTTTTTAGGGGATAATCTAAAAATTCAAAATAAACTACTTTACAAATTGATTAGAAAACTCCAAAATATTTCCACATCACATATAATTTGAATTGCATCAAATTGCACTTGTTTGTGAGCTCTATTTGGATAGATCTACACATGCTAAAGAAGAATTGCAGGGGAGTCTACTAAACTGGGTGAAGACACATATATCCAAAGACACAAATGTTCTTTCATTTCTAACTTTTAATTAACCAAAGTCAGTACACTACTTATTTGCTAGGCACTATGCCTTGGTGGATTTTCTTAATTATATATTTTCTAAAGTGTATATTCTACCTCCTCAACTGGAATTTAATACTCAAGAACCATCAAGGGAGATAGATTGGAAACTCATGCTGACAATAAGAAGCCAGGAAAAGCACACCTCTTCTCTTCCAGCACTGAGGTATCCCTTCCACACTCAAACAGCACATGGCCCTGGAGCACCTACAGAGGACCTCACACTACAATAAGCAGATGCAGCTCTTGATTTCTTCTGGCCTTGAGAATCCCCTCCCCATCCAAGAGACATAGGGCCATGGAGGTTGTAGGGTATGCAGGCGAGAAAGACTCAGCCACAGTAAGTGCCCAATCTAGGAATTCTCTTTGCCCCTAGAACTCTATTTCTTCTTTGGAGGTACCAGACAGGCAAGCAGTACTGTCAAGTTTGATCTGGTCACAAGTACTCAGGCTGGGAAGTACATTTCCTCCCCCAAAGGCAGGAGAGAACATGTTACAAGGAGCTCTAAATGTGGGAAGAGCTCTTGGTTCCTCTAGGCTGGTGACGCCTTTTTCCCATTTGAGGCACCAGGAAGCTCTGCCTGAGAAGCAACTCCCATCTCACAAAAGGTATCAGCAAAAAGTCGTGAGGACTCTACCGGCAAGAGATAAACCAAGCAGATGAAAATAGCACCTACACAGCCTTGAAAATTAGGTTTCATTGGAATCACAGCTCACAAATGTAGACCTAGATCTGCATGCTAAACTTAAATAAATTGACTTACTGCTGAATAAATTATTTAAATAAGGCCAGTAGTCTTCTAACACAATACCCAAGATATCTAGGATGTTTATTAAGAAGCACCAATAAAAACAACAACATGACCATTGCGAATGTCTTGTGTAAAGACAATCAACTGCTATTGACACTAAGATGAATAAGATTTTAGAGTTATCTGACAAGGATTTTAAAGCAGCCATCATAAAAATTCTTCCATACGCAACTTAAAATTCTCCTCAAACAAATGAAAAACAAAATCTAAGCAAAGAAATAGAAGCTATAAAAAAGAATACAATAAAAATCATAAACTGAAAAATACAATAAGAAACTTGCTGGTTGGACTCAATAATGAAGTGGAGAAGACAGAGGATAGGATTAGTAAGCTCAAAGACAGATCTATGGAATTTATTTGAAAATAAAATGCTTTTAAGCCTTAGGGCTTATAATTTTAGAAAAAAACATTTAGGAGGAAATCTAGATATACTCAAACAGTTCTTAGAATTAATACCAAAAGCATGATCTATTACAGAAAATTTGATATATTACACCCTGAATTAACAACTTTTCTCTGGAACAAGACCAAGTAAAGATGACAATAGTAAGCAACAGACTGGGATAAAATATATGTAAACCATATATCAAACAAAAACAAGTATCTAGAATATATTTTAAAATTCTCAAAAAACAACCATAGGAGTGCCTGTCATGGCTCAGTGGTTAATGAACCTGACTAGTATCCATGAGGATGAAGTTTCAATCCCTGCCCTCACTCAGTGGGTTAAGGATCTGGCATTGCCATGAGCTGGGTGTAGGCCAGCAGCTACATCTCTGATTGGACCCTTAGCCTGGGAACATCCATGTGCCACTAATGCGGCCCTAAAAAGACAAAAAAAAAAAATCAACCATATAAAATGAACAACCCACTACAAACTGGACAAAAGATAAGAACAGACATTTCACCAATGAGGTTGTATAGATGGCACTTAAGTGTATAAATAAAACGATATTTGGCATTACTAGCCATTAAGAGAATGTAAATTAAAACTACTATCAAATATGACTATATGCCTATCATAGCTAAAACAAAAATAAATAAAAATAGTGACGACATGAATTTGGAGAATGTGGAGAACTCATACCCTTTTGGTGAGGGATGTAAAAAAGCATAGACATTCTGGAAAACAATTTGGTAGTTTCTTACAAACTTATAAATTAGGTCCACCGTAATACAATATGACCTCATTTTAACTTGATTAAATCTTCAAAGACTATTTCAAAATAAGGCTCAATTCTCAGTTACCAAGGGTTAGGACTTGCACATACATTTTGGGGGAACACAATTCAAGCCACAACTCTGTTTATCTATATATCTGTTTATCAACGTATCTGTCTGTCTGTCTATCTATCTATCTATCTATATATATATCTATAATTTATTCAACCACCTATCCAAATACCTATCTTACTATCTGTCTTCATCTAATCTACCTAATATTTGAGTTAGAATTTTTTAAAAAAGATGAGTATCGCAGGGACATATATTATCATGTTTATTGAAATTGAAAAATGAATACAGATATTTTCTTACCATAAATCTGATATGAATGATTCATTTTGCAATGAGAATTGGCTTTTTAATTAAGATGAATATGGCATGTACTGTAAGTTTCAATTAGTTTAAATATCTTGATGAAAATATCATTAAGGTATGTTAGAAGATAAAAATGTTCTATTGTATCCTTGATTTTGATTACTTCTCCATTTATTCTGAATAAATTTTACCACCTATATTCGTTTTATCTATATTTTAATTCTACATTGATTAGATCATGTGTTTCTTTTTTTTCGTCTTTTTTTTTGTCTTTTTGTCTTTTTTAGGGCTGTACCCACTGCAAAGGAAGATTCCCAGGCTAGGGGTCTAATTCCCAGGCAACATGGGATCTGAGCCGTGTCTGCGACCTACACCACATCTCACAGCAACGCCAGATCCTTAACCCACTGAGCGAGGCCAGGGATCGAATCCGCAACCTCATGGTTCCTAGTCGGATTCGTTTCCGCTGCACCATGATGGGAACTCCAATCATGTATTTCTAATTTTACTTCTGTTTTATTCACTTAATCCTGATCTTCAGAATCTTTAAAGAAACTATTCCTGTCATATTAATTTTATGTTTGCCACAGAAAGAATTTTTTTTAATTGTGCTTTTTCTTTGGATCTTTGGGGCCACTATTCTTTTTTCCAGTGGTTATAAGATCATTTATGAGATAGGTACTTGTTTTTTATATTCATATGCTTTTGAATAAGAACAGATCAATTCAGCCGTTCCCACTGTGGCACAATGGGATTGGCAGCATCTCTGCAGTACAGGGACATCCTGGCCCACAGTGAATTAAAGATCCAGTGTTGCTGCAGCTGCAACATAGGTTGCAACTACAGCTCCGACCTGGGAATCTCCATATGCTGTAAGGTGGCCATAAGAGGAAAAAAAAAAAATAGATCAATTAAGCAACTCCCCCTGATTTTTTTTTATAAGTGTTTGAGGAGTGCCCTAATCTCTTGTTGGCCCTCCAATCCTTTTCTAGTTATGTTTGAAATCATGTCCTTTATATTCACCTCTTATTGTGGTATAAATATTAATAGCCTCCACCAAATAAATTTCTGTGTCTGAAAGTCTTTCAGCATGTTGGGAAGGGACATACCAGAGAAGGTTCTTCTCAAGTGGTAGTTGTTCTGGAATCAAGTGCAATTAACAACTCTTTGTTCAGTTTAGTGGATAACACAGTCACTCAGACACAGGTCTATGCTCTTTCAAATTTCAACCTTTACAATATTCCTCCTCTGACACTAACTGTGAATTCTTGTATGAAATGCAATAAGACTTATTCTCTCCCATGTCCAGCATGTTTTCACCTAGACTGCATCTAGAGAGGTTAAAAAAATGGGGATTTCTTGGATAGGTGCTACTCTTGCTCACTTGTGCTACAGATGATCTGACATAGAATTTCCTGATCAGTGTTATGCCGCCCTTCCCCACTTAGGGGAGCTAGTGGCAAGAATTGAAGCATTTTTGAACAAGGCTGCCCTTATTTTGATTTAGAGGACAGAGTAGAGGTAAATTAGCCACACAGACACACTAATGATGCAATCAGTGGGCATTATTTTAGATAACTCCCTGAAAAGAAATTTTTAAAAATAAGAACATTATCAACAGTTGTCTGCAGAATGATAATTGCGAAAGGTGTAATCAAATTCTACTAGCTTGCTATAACTTGAAGGTACCTATGATATTTATTTCATCACATTTCGGGAAAGTCTGAAACACTTAGATGTTTAAAATATAAAATTGAAGAAGAAAATCCAGAGAAAAATAAATATAAATACACAGGGAAAGTGAAGACACAGTACATGAAAATAAAACTATACAGGTTAAAGGAGTCAGCATATTTTATAGGCGAAATTAAAACAAAGAGTTAAATAATATTTCTAAGAAAAGTAAACCATCTATTTTAGAATAAATAATTTTTTCTAACATCAATTTCTAAATTTAATATTTTAAGCCCATCATTTTTAGAAGGATACTGGGTGATAGAACATACACTCGTCACAAACCCATCTTTAAACAGGTGCAGTACAAGATTTCATATGGTTATTTCCTGTCATATCCTGAAATAGAAATAAGGGAGCAACGTTAAAGTGAAATTCTGGAAAGGATATTGTAGAAAGTATAATATTATAGTCTGCAAACCTGTAATAGATATAGTAGATAACCCACATATGGCACAAAATGTTTATATAAAAATTGGTTCAAAACAGTTATTTCTTGGCTCACTCTCACTGGCTAGATCAATGTAACAATTTTCTACACTGGCCCTGTTTTAAGCCTGAAATATTGGGGAAGGCATTTATACATCAAGAGACTGTATATTCAGATTGCCTAGGATGGTCCCGAACTAAATCTGCAGCCTCAGAATAATTTTTTAATTTTCTTTATTTTTTTTGCTTTTTAGGGCGACACCTGTGGCTTTTGGAAATTCCCAGGTCCTATTGGAGCTGCAGCTGCTAGCCTCAGCCACAGCACAGCAATGCAGGATCTGAGCTGCCTCTGTGACTTACACCACAGCTCACGGCAATGCTGGATACTTAACCCACTGAGTGGGGCCAGGGATCAAAACCGCATCCTTGTGGATACTAATCAGCTTCATTAACTGCTGAGTCACAATGGGAACTCCTCAGCATAATTATTAATATCCCTCTTTTTATCTTCAAATGTGCCTAGGATTGGATGACAAACTATATTGCCTTCCTCCTTTTGCATAGGTTTGTAATGCAGTCTTCTGTGTCTAAACCATCACAATTATCATTTAAAGTAATTTTTCAGTCTGATCACTACTGTGCCACATGCAGTTATCTCATTCCTACTCATTTTGCTGTCACATCTGATTTTTGCTACTACAACCAATATAATGACATAAAAGGTGATTAACAGCATGCACTGTGAGACAGGCAACTGCCAGGATTCAGATTCTGCCTTGACCACTTATTAGCTGTATGACCTCAAAGAAGTTATTTATCCCCTCTGTGACTTGGTTTACTCACCTACAAAATGGGGAGAGCGATAGCACCTCTGGTAATTGTTAAGGAGTGAAAATGTTTGCTCCTGAAAAGCACTCGGAAGCTGGAGCTTAGATTAGCATGCCACTGGTCCAAGTCTTGCAGTTTTGGCTGTTTACAACCTCTCTCTTTGTGTCATCTAACCCATTTGAATTTGTTACCAGTTTTGGAATTTCTTGACAAGTTTCTTAGTTTACAGCCCTTATTTCCACTGTCCTCTCATGTCACATCCTGAGCCTGCAACCCAAACTTGCTGGTCCCTACAACTTAGGTGAAGTTTTCTCAGGAAAATCAAAGCCTCCCAAGAGTCCTAACTTGAGAGAAAATCCTAGATGGCACTGTGCCAAAGAGGAAGAGAAATTTTGGGTTTTCTTTCCACTAGTGCTAAGGATCACAGAAAGTGGCAGTTTTGAGGAGGAATTATCAAGCTAAGGAACAGAGTAAACACAGCAGAAATGTAAGGTGGTAACCTGAGTCAACATACCACAAGGGACAAAAAGGAAGGATTTTGGAAGCCAAAGGCTATGGGTTTGCAATATGGTTTAAACCTGACCCACAAAATGTGGAGTCTTCAGCCACCAAGATGTTTCCCAGTCTTTATAGGCCAGTGATGCTGAAGCTCTTATTTAACTATGTGCCTATTGATGCTTGTGTTGTACATCAGATAGTTGATGAAGTCTGAGGATGAAGGGTACTAGTTCCTTTGTCTGTAAAAATATGAGGAAAGTGACAGCTGAAAATCACACTTCTGGATGTCTAGTTTAGTGCATTTCCCTGTTGCTTACTTTTATTAATAGTAGTGCTATTAATCTTCTAAAACATATTCAATAATAACAATGAAAATCACACATGGGAAATATTTATAACATAAATAATAATCAAGGGGCTAATAATTTGACAAGTGAGGCCATGTATTTTGCAGACAGATTACACATCTATTTTCTTAGAAAAAAACTGTATGGCAAAAAATTAAACAAAAGACAACATAGATGAGTAAAAACAAGAAAATCTTGTAAGGCAATGTAAGGACAAGGAGCATGTCAATTTTGTTCAAATACATTGCTCAAATCATATTGCATATGTGCCCAGTCTGGGGATGGCTAAAACACACAGGGGTCTCTTGTGTCATTCAGCCAAGGGACAATTATTGGCAGTGGAAAAATGTGACAAGACTACTTAAAATGAAGATGTAAGTCAGCTGTGCAGGAAAAAAAAAAAAAAAAAAAAAAACTTCTGTGCATGTGTTACATGCAGAATACTGAGATACTTTGTCTCTGTTGACCAGCTGTGAGAATTCAAAATCCCTTTTCTGCCAAGAAGTTTGCACATCCAAGAAGGCAGATGACACTTGGGGTGACCTTGCTATTGAAAAAGGGTGAATAGCCTGCAGCAACAGGATCTTGACACTGAAGTTAAAACCTCTCATTGCAATCCTCTAAGCACTTAGCCCAATAAACTGTTACATTTGTCAATTAGACAGAAATAGCTCATTCAAATTGGCATTAGATTAAAAAAAGTAAAGACAATAAAAAGAAGAAGCAAACAATATAATAAAGGATTGACATACTTGTCACTGTTTAATTAAGATAGTCCAAACTGGCATAAAACAAGTTATGATATTAAAACCCCTGATATTTTCAAATGCAGACTATTTCAGAGTAACTTTATCCATCTTTTTAGATCTAAAAAAAAGTGGTAACTTTATGCTAGTAAAACTGATCAATCCTATTTAGATGTCAAGTTTAATTTTTCTCTAAGTTATGACATTAAAAAACGATTCTAAAACTTGTCTACTACTAGCAGTGAGTATAATAGCACTATTCGTAAATTTGTCATATATGAGTATTTTATATTTGCAAAGAAGTATACTAAGTACATTCAAACAATGTACTAAATACAGTGTATAGCATATCTAGTTAAATACTAGCAAAACCAAGTGAAAAGGTAATAGTATCATTTTGTGGAGTACAAAATAGGCTTAAATAGGTATCAACATCATTTAAAGATTCAGAGATTTGTTAGTAAGTAGAAGAGACTCTGTTTGAACCCAACAACAGAGTAAAATGTAAAGCCATCATACCAATATCACAGACACTGAAAGGGAACCAATCAGAACCTGGCCTAAACCTTTGCTGACACAGGTGGGCATATGCTATATGTATTATAAAGCAAATACATTAACGTTTTATGTTCACTCCCCTAGAGATAACTGAGTGGTAGAAAAAGCAAATCAGTCCCCAATATTTTGAAGATTAAATTATAAAAGATAACGCATATACACAGTAAAGATATATAATTTCACTGATCCTATTTATTTATAGGATCATTGCTAAAATATGTTGTGAGGAAGAGAGATTTACGTGGGAAGATACATAAAAAAAGGAAGAGCATAGGAAGAGTAATACATGAAGGTAAAATAAAAACTTTTATTTTTCCTATTCTTGATTGTCCTAACAGATAATAATTTGTTTAAAATAGTAGTGAGGGGAATTCCTGTGTGGCTCAGAAGGTTAAGAACTGACACAGTGTTCATGTGGATGTGGGTTCAATCCTGGCCTCATTAAGTGGGTTAAGGATCCAGCACTGTCACAAGCTGCAGTGTAGGTTGCAGATGTGGCTCAGATTCAGCATTGCTGTGGCATAGGCCTGCAGCTCCAGCTCAGAGTTGAGCCTTAGCCTAGGAACTTTTATATACTGCAGATGTAGCCCTAAATAATAATAATAATGATGATAATAGCAATGATGTATTTGATGATTATAGCTTTATAGCTTATGAATAAGTAAAATTAATGGCAGCAATGATACCAGTGATATAAGAAAGGGATAGTAATAATTTGTTGTTATACGGTACTTGCACTAGTAATGGGATTGTATATTACTACTTGAAAGTCAGCTTTTGAATTCATTGTAAATGCACATGGCAAACTTAAGGGAAACCACTTAAAAAAGTGGAAAAATAAAGATAATTCATATGCCACGAAAGGAGAGAACATGGAATCATACAAAATGCTCAATTAGAAAGATTAACATTAGGAGTTCCCATCTTGGCTCAGTGGTTAATGAACCCAACTAGTATCCATGAGAAAATGGGCTCGATCCCTGGCCTCGCTCAGCGGGTTAAGTATATGGCATTGCCGTGAGCTGTGATGTAGGTCACAGACACAGCTCAGATCTCAAGTGGCTATGGCTGTGGTGTGGAGCAGCAGATACAGCTCTGATTCAGCCCCTAGTCTGGGACCCTCCATATGCTGCAGGAGCGGCCATAGAAAGAGACAAAAAAAAAAAAAAAAAAGGATTACACTTAAATGGAAAATAGAAAATGAAATAAAATGGAATTGTCAGAAATAAATGTATCATTACTCAATTAAGTATTGAGTTCTAATAATAGATTTACAGGAGAAGAAAAATGTGTGAACTCAAGTCAATGAAAAATATTTGTTTGGAATCAGTTAAAAAAAAATAAAAACATACATACTCTAACAGATATATGCAAACAAATTAAAAGGCACAACATGTGCATTATTGGAGTACTAGAAGCTGAAGAGAGGATGCATTTGGCTGCAAAATACTTTAAGTTATCCTGGACAATATTTTTTAAAGATGATGAAGGACATACATCCAGAGATGCAACAAGTCCTATGAACCCAAGCAGGATAAACACAAATAGAAAGAAAACGCCCCTACCCATGAACCAAAGAAAAAGGTAAATTGAAAAAACGAATTTGTAAAACCACTTCTTTCT
Source organism: Phacochoerus africanus (assembly GCF_016906955.1). Lineage (NCBI taxonomy): Eukaryota > Metazoa > Chordata > Mammalia > Artiodactyla > Suidae > Phacochoerus > Phacochoerus africanus. Next base: position 163,706,350 of record NC_062546.1, on the reverse strand, counting down.
CTCCTGCTCATTTTTTAATATAATAAAACAGAACAAAAAATCATTTTGGAAAAGCATAATAACTATAATTTTGGTTCTTCCAATCCACTAATATAATAGATCCTAGCATTTACGCAGAGTTCCTTTAATGTCTCTTCAATCCAAAACTTTTTAGATTAGGTGAGGTATACTAGAAATAATATGATACATATAAAATCCACACATTAAGTGTAAAGACAAAGATAGTTTGATAAGCTCTACAAACAAGAACCTAAGAAAATTTTAGTGTATATATTATAGACTGAGATTTTACCTTATGAAGTCCTATCAGAGAGGAAGATATGTATTCTAAAATGATCACAGGGCCAATTAGGAAGGAAAATACTTCAATTCTCAATTTATAGGCAGCTAATAATACAGTTTTAAAGTACAAAAGCAGATAATATGACATTGGTGAAAGTGGCAGAGTAGATAACTCCAAAAATCTGACTCTCCATAGAATCACCAAAGAATGAAGCAAAACCTGTTAGAATCAAATTTGTAATAACTCAAGAAAATGGTCAAAGGATTGTAGCTCTAGTATATGCAGAGCCAAAGGGGAAAAAAATAGGCTTGTTCCTGGCCCCATTAATGTTAGGGATAAGCCAGTTCTTCTTTCCTGAAGGCAGGCTACATCACCAGCATCAAGCAGTTGGCCCAGTCACAGATAAATAGAGCAAACTCCAGTCTCTGAGCTCTGACTCTTAAGTTCCTGGGAGAGAGAGTCTGATTGATTTAGCTCAAGCTGGGGAGGCAGGGAGGGCTCCAACCCTGGTCCAATCAGTCGAGCACTTGGAAGTGGGCCTCTTCATAGAAATCAGACTGTTAGGGTGGGAGATATTCCTGTGGTGGGTGTTTCCATAGACAGCCCAGAGAAATTTGTCTGGGTAGAGTCCCCACTGCGAATCCTGTAGCATTCATAGATAAAATAAAGTTTTATTTATTTCCTCTCAATAGGACAAACTGATGTAAAATATGGAAAACCAAAATATTCTAGTAAGAAAACAAATTATATCAGGCACTGTTCATCTTTTTCACAGCTGACCTTAATAGGAGCAATGAATATGAACAGGAAATTTCTGTTAAAGAGAGAAATTAGTTTTATTAAAATGATATTCAATCCCCATTCTCATATATTTTAAAATGGTGATCAATGTGATAATATAAATCCAAGACATTTTCCTTATTAGAAAATCAAGCTAAAATGTTTATAAGGTATTCCATTGACTTGATTTTCCCATATCTTCTTTTTTTTTAAAGGTCCCAACCTAATAAATTATGGTACAATGCTTCATTAGAAGACTCTTGTCAAACCTTCCACTATAGCAGTATAAATACAGGTCATAATTGGGAACTCAGTCCTATTTGAAAAAACACAAAGGACCAGGCACTGGTATTTGTTTTAGATACAAGGAAACTGTTCAGAATAACATACATTCCCATGTATGTTTCTTATCCTCAAATAACCTAACATTACTGTTTAAATTTAAGTTGAAAGGCCCATCCATTCAATCCATCTCTGAAGTTTAACTTCCTCTATATTTTTGCAGACAAATTGCTGATTTCATTTCACTCCCATAAATAATATGCACCCATCCAAGAGTTATCAGTAATTTGGGAACTTCATAAGTATTTTTCATAAATTTACATGGCAAAAAAACATCTGAAGAAGTACCTCCTATAGAGCTTTATTATGAAATCTTATCTAACAGTTAACATAAACACATCTAAATAAAAACTCCCTTTCTTTTAAAGGTTTACCAAAACCTGTCTTTATTGATATACAAGCATGTAAATGGCAATTGAAGTTTGGAATTTTTTGATAAATACAAGTCATATATTTCACCACATTACTAATATTTCACAAAAATCAAGAAAGGAACTCAAGGAGTTCTCGTTCTGTCGCAGCGGAAATGAATCCAATGAGGAACCATGAAGCTGATGGTTTGATCCCTGGCCTAGCTAAGTGGGTTGAGGATCTGGCATTGCCGTGAGTTGTAGTGTAGGCTGCAGATGCAGATTGGATCCTGCATTGCTGTGGCTGTGGTGTCAGATGGCAGCTGCAGCTCTGATTGGACCCCTAGCCTGGGAACCTCCATATGCCATGAGTGTGGCCCTAAAAAAAAAAGAAAGAAAAGAAAAAAAAAGAAACTCTAAATCAATCATCACCATTATCAATGCTGGCTCAGAATTTGGTATAAAATTTAACTATTTCTTGAATTTATGACTACTTTTTGTTCCATGTGAAGGTTTCCGTTTCAACTAAGTTTTTAAAAAATAGCCTTAGTGACTTGACTGAATACAATTTATGCAGTGTGGATTTATACCCTATTAGCAGCACTTCAATTAGGAAACCACAGAAATTAAACTGTGACTATTGAAATATATCCTATAAATAAATATACTTGCAGGGCTATTAAAGACATTGATGAGATATTAAACAATTGTAAACATCTCAGAAATATATGAATAGCACATCTTTCAACAACTAACATATATATTTTAAATGATGCAAAAGGCCAGTATGTAAAACCACAAATGCACCCCTGAAAATGCCTGACAATCTTCTAGGTTTATTAACATTTGAACCAATTACTCCCACTTTTAGTCCATTAGCATTTGATTCTAGGCCCTAGGCCTGCAGGTAATATCATTAATCTCATAGCACAAAATAAATTTTCCTCCAAGATCCTTCCTACTCCCTCCCACTCCTCTCAACTCCTTCCCCCAAAGGGAGTATCCTTTCCATTAAAGCTAAGTGATTCCTAACTTCCTCTAACTGTGGCTATATTTCCATAAATGACTGATGGTAATAGCAAAATGATGTGTAGGAAGAAGGCTATCGCAGTAACCTCCTAGTTATCTAATCTATAATACTCAGTTTCTACCACTTATCTATTCAAACAAAATAAAAGAAACAAATCAATCCACAGCAATATGGTTGCCTTTCTTTGACTATGGTCTATTTTGTTAGCATTTGCAGAATGGAAAACATTGACCCAAAGATTATATACTGAAATGGAGTGAGGTGAAGCACAATTATTTATCATATTTTACAGAGCAACCAGTGATCCTCATTCATTAATCTATCCCATAACTATTTACAGGGATAGCATGAGATTAGCACAGAGGAAAATTCAGCTCTGATTAAGCGTTATATGTGGATTTTGGTGGTCTTGTGAGTGCAATGAATTTTGCTACTTATGTTTGGGCAGAAAAATGACAAATAAGTTTTTTTTTTCTGGTCATGCTTCAAAAATCACACATTTTATGCTTGTATAGATGTAGATGAGAAAAATATTTTCTTGACATTTTAGAAACAGAGTATGTTATCTCATTTTAAGTAATCTCTTTATAAAAGATATTTTACCAACAATGAACAAAATATCTTCTCCTGATAGCTTACTTTGGACTATTAATTAATTTTAATGATAGCAATACTTCCTTTAGTGCTGGCTACATAAGGTTATTTAAAATTTTATTACAGAAAGTCAGTTGACTGAATGGTTTGATTACTTAGTATATGCTAAATACTGTTCTCGTCATTGGAGCTACAAAGATAAATACAATATTCTATGAAGAGTTTAGTATTGAGAGCTCAGCATAATCTGGGCCCCACACAATGTCACTGCACAATCTAGGTAATGCTGGTTTCTTATGAGCTCACATAGATTCTGTCTTTTCATCAGAGCATTTACCTCAGCTGACAACTATAAATTTGTTAACATAATTATCTAATTACTCTTGTTTTTGACTCATAAACATTCCATTAGTGCACAACTTCACTCTTGTCTCCATTGTTCCCAGAAGTACAAAAAATAACAGATATCTTAAAATACCTGTGAATTATTTATCGAATGAATTAATGATATACAGTACATACAAAAACTATAAGAATACATATGGGGGCACAAATGTCTAATCAAATCCATCTCTAGTTAATAGGTGACATAAGTGCTATAACCAGCCAGATTGCTACAAAAATTCAGTATATATCTATTTCTTCATTACTATTATTATTACATCTAAGAAAAAAAATTTTTAAAAATGAAGTTTGTAATTAACTTAAATATCCAATTATAGTGGTTATTATCGTTAAAAACAGGAGAAACTATATTTTCAAATGTATTTTCTTTCTAAGAATTTTATTCCATTTTTTCAGAAATGGTATAAAAGAAAACCATTTTTAGTTTTTAATAGTGATTATTCCAGTTAAGGTAAATAAACAATGAGATAAACCATATAAATTCATTTTTCTAAGTGAAAAGCACTTCATTAAAACAAACAGCGAAAGTGACTAATAATATATTTCTGAATATATTTTCATTCTTAATAGTTCAATATTTTTAAAAACATTCTGGAGAGGTATTGTAAATAAGTAATATTATTGTGATGAGCACTTTCAGAGCTTTTTTGATTTCTAGGCTGCATGGCTTTAGCTGGTCTTCCAAATATCACTTTTCAAGGTAGACATCTTGGATAATTGAAACATGAAAGATAGAAAAATAGATTCTAGAGTGATAAATATAGTCATTAAACATGTCATTAAGAGATTCTAACAAGCATTTTTTCTTGGGGGATCTGGTACTACTTGATTGTTTTATAGTCATGCTGATGACATTTTTGATATGCCATTTTTCAAAAGCAATTATGCTATGTTCTTTACATATATAAAATTAAGACATTAAATTGGGAATAAATTAAAAATATGCATAATATTAATACATGAAACAAAAGGATTCTCAAGATCAATACATAAATGACACCTAATTAAAACATGGGCAAACTGGATGCATAGGCAATTCACAAAATAAAATAAGCAAAAAATATGTTTGATTTTAATGTTAGAAAAGCAAAGAAATATATTTTATCTCCAGATTGGCAAAGATTAAAACAAAGTGTATTATTTAATGTTGTTTATGAGGCATTCTCATACATAAGTATTTGAACACACTGTAGAATCTTATATAGAAAATTTTAAAAGTACATTATTCAATTTTGTAATTCTATTGCTTTCTTTCTTTTTTTTTTTCCTTTTATGGCTGCACCCCCAGCATATGGAATTTCCTGGGCTAGTGGTTTAATCAGAGCTGCAGCTGAGGCTTACACCACAGCCACAGCAGCAATGGATTTGAGCCACATCTGCAACCTACACCACAGTTACAGCAAGGCCAGGGATTGAACCTGCTCCCTCATGGGGACTACATCGGGTTCTTAACCCACTGAGCCACAATAGGAGCTCCCTATAATTCTATTTCTTGGATGAAATCAACATATAATGTCAATATACAAATGTACTCACCTCTGAGCAATGTATAAGGATAAATAATTAAAACAAATATCAATGTTATTAGTTATATGGCATAGTTTATAGTCACATTAGAATAAAACAATCTAATATTACTAATGATGTAAATTTTTTAAGATCCATATAATTTAATGTTAAGTACTAAAAATAATAACATTGGATAATATTAGATGGAAACATGCCAACACAAATCATGTTACGAGTATATTCAGTGCCTTGCAGATGTTCTGAATAAAATGTTCCTACATAGGCATATGAAAATTATTCAGCTGGTACTTCCAACTGAGGTTATGACAGCTGATTGAATTATAAATCATTTATACTTTTCTTATGGTTTTTCTTTACTTTCTAAATATTTTATAATGAACACATATCACTTTCATAATAAGGACAATATGGTACTTTAAAATAAACAATGAAATGTAGCTTTGAAAGCAGATCTCTAGTCTTATTTCATTAATTTATTATCATGGGTTCATGTATAAAGTAGCTGCTTGATGTCTTACAGAGTTAGGTGATACAGAACAAAGCTAGTAAATTTTAATAGGGGAAATGGCTCATGGAGAAGTAGAGTACCAAAAGAGGAATTAAATGTCACCTGCTTTCTCTTTGGCCTACAGCTTGAACTTTCATCATATCGGAGCCTAATATGGCTCTTGCATTAATATTTCCAAGTCAAACTCAAAATTAACAGGGATTTAGTTTTAAAAACCACAGAATATAACATACCTTTACTTTTAGTTTACTTTTAAAGTTCTTAAATAATATTTTAGTCAAATGATTATTAATCTATGTGAATTTATTCTGAATTCTATGAGGTGTAAAGTACTCTGTGTATTTTGGGGGAACAATTCTTTAGAGAAGTTTCAAAGGACAGGAAACATGTCCACTATTAACTAGAAATAAATAATTTTGTATTTTTAGCCAGCCTAGAAGAGAACACTTTTAAAAGAGTTTGGGAATTTCACTAGGGAATTAAAACAGACCTTCTTGGGGCAGTGGAGTAGATAATTCATAGTCAACTAGGCGCTATGGCAAGGTAACATTTTAAAAGCGAAAAATTGAAGAAAATCCCATGAGATGATTGACATGTGAGAAATAAGTCATGAAAATTTTGAGACAATGCATCTATGGCACACATTTAGAGATTTTACATGAGTAAAAAAGGAGTGTGTTTTTATAGTTTAATTTATATTCAATATTTTTTTTACTTATAAACACCACTATATACTTTTTCCCCCAAGAATCTATATCACTCACTTTCTCTAAAAAGCTGTTACCAATTGAGCTTCTTTGTTTGCCAGGAAATCTCTCATGTATTGATACAGAGCTCAATAAGCCATGGCTGCCTCTGACCTCCTTTTCCCTAACAAACCTTTCCATCCCAACCCCTGTCCCCTCTCTCTCACACTCACAGATAACATCCCATACTTGTTTCTACACAAATTAATTTTATATCATTGTGGTTTTAAGTAAATTATCTTCCATTCTTAGATATATGCCATATTATCATTCTAGTTTTTATAATAATTATGATATACTACACATTTTGCTTCTTCATTTTTTAATCACTCTCAACTAATGAAAGTTACATGAACACGGATCTTGTTTGTTTTACTGATCATAGTAGGAACTCATTAAATAAATGTTGAAAATAATATAAAACTATAAATATACCACTTACAAAAAAAGGAGAATGAACTTTCAATATTCCATTTCATCAAAAGTTCACAGGTATGGGTGTTATTTGGCCTCACAAAATGAATATTGTGCGGATAAAGATATATTTAAATAGAACAAATCTTTATAAATATTGAATCCAAGATTAACTTATGTATGTTTAACTGAAGCAAGACTGTGTTATTCTCTTGAAGATATTTCACAGCAGAATATCATGTGACAGAAGATTAAAAATAATAGTAAAATAAAACCGTAAGCATTTCTGCCACTGAACATATTAGTTGTTGGCAGAAAGTAAAAGAACACAAATTCTTTGTCCTCTGCTTTCCCATTCAGTATAATATGTTACTAATGCCAGTAATGGCATGCCTTTTGAAGTGTGCCTTTAACGGCCAGTTGGAAGGGAATTTGAAACAAAACCCTGAGAAATGAAAAGAGTAAAAAACAACATGGGCAAATCTGTCAGCCTTCTGGGCAATCATCAGGTTGAAATCTGAGTTGACAGAGTCTCCAGTTAGAAGGTACAGCCTTCCTTGAGGACTACTAATCATGAAAAAAATTGTAAAAGCAGATGATGAGAGAAATGGAAGTCATGGCCAAAGAAAGCTTGAATAGAAAAATTATATATTTTTAAATTTCACAAAAATTTTATGGGTAAGTGATATAAGAGGTGAAATAAAGATGTCGGGTGTAAGGAAAATTATTTCTTAATTTACCTTCATGAGAGAGATGGGGCAATAAAAATTTTTGAAAGGATGGTATAAAACTCAAAATTTTACTTACCTTGAAGTTTAATATTAATGAAACTCATAGTCCACCATGAATAGAAACTGAAAGAGGAGATTATACATAATCTGAAAAATAATGATATAATCAATGTAATGTTCCTAATATTCCACACATTTGCTTTATTTAACCAAGAAAGGAAACATGAGAAATCTCTTCCATATGGCTAGCAGTAGAAACAGTTTATTAGGAAGATTGAGCAATGTTCATCATTTGTTAAACCTGTACTGAGCAGATAGAAGAAAAATCACATTTCAGTTTTTTTAACCACCAAATCTAATCTATTAATTAGAACATTATATTTTATTTACAAGCAGTATCTTCAGAAATAATGTTTTAAGTAATATTAGAACAATGGAATATCTTTCTTTATTCCTCTCCTTTTGCATGTGTATACTTGACTATTTACCCACATAAAAGTTACTTCCTGTAGTTATTCAAATCAATTACATTTAAACATATCAATACAAATAATAATATACATTTTTCTTTCTTTATATTTCCACTGGAAAAAGAAAACTGAATGTTCAAGAGCATGGACAGTTTAGATTCATATTGATTGTTAATAAAAAGTGAATCAGATTTGCAACAAAAAGAAGTAAACAGGCTTATGCAATTAAGTTCTTTAGGAAAAAAAATGCATTTCAAATTACACATTCAAAATCAATGAGATAAAATCAGTATATTAAAAATATTATTTTCTGGCAAAGTAAATACTATGTATATTTTTCATGAACATGTTAAATTTATTATATTGAACCTTCTTTATAATCTTTAAAATCTACAAATTATATAATTTTCAATAGATTTGTAAAGTATAGTATGTTAGTAGAATAAATATTTTTCTCTATTTCATGGCTGTCAGATGAGATAATACATGTAAAGGAATTTCATTTTCTATTTCACTCATTATTCATGATATAAATAAACCCCATGTAATATTAGCTTTTATAGTGAAATTATATTCTCAAATTTAAATTTTATGTATGCATATGTATTTGTTCAGTTTAGTTATTGAGATATAATTCACATATGAAAAAAATCTACCCATTTAAAATGAACTGTTTAGTATTTTTAAATATATTACATAGTTGTGCAATCATTACACAACTCCAGTTTTTAAATATTTTCATTATCATCCCTGTCAGGTACTATACCTATTAGTAATTACTTTCTATTATCCCCTCCCACCCTAGATCATCACTGGCTTATTTACATAAACATTTTCCTATTCTGAGTATACCATGTGTTTGGAATCATACAATGTGTGGTCTATATTGGGCTGGATTCTTTCATTTAACATAATGTTTTCAAGATTCATCCATGTTGTAGCAACTAACAGTACTTCACTACCTTTTATCACATAATAATATTCAATTTTATGGATATACAGCACTTTATTATTCCTCAGTTGATGGGCATTGCTATAAAGTTGCCATTTGCTGGCTATTATAAATAATGCTGTTATGAACATTCACACACAATTTTTTGTGTGGATATGTATTTTCATTTCTCTTGGATAAATATCTAGGGGTTAAATTGCTATGGCCCTTTGTAATTCTATGTTTGATATTTTAAGAAATAGCCAAACTATTTGCCAACACATTTATACTAATTTTCATATACAAATAAATGTAGTAGAATTCATCTGCTCACTGGTTATTGTCTCTCTCTCTCTCTTTTTTTTCAATCTTTTCAGGGTTGCACCCCTGGCATATGGAGGTTCCCAGGCTCGGGGTTGAATCGGAGCTGTAGCCACTGGCCTACCCCACAGCCACAGCAATGCAGGATCCAAGCCATGTCTGTGACCTACACCACAGCTCACACAATGCTAGATCCTTAACCCACTGAGTGAGACCAGGGATTGAACCTGTGTCCTCATGGATGCTAGTCAGATTCGTTGCCACTGAGCCCTGACGGGAGCTCCTGTTGTCTCTTTTTTTGAAGATAGTCATCCTAGTAGGTAGGAAGTGATATCCCATTCTTATTTTGATTTTCACTCCTCAAATATCTACAAATATTGAGTGTCTTCATGCACTTGTTTGCCATTTTTGTATCATCTTTGGAGACATGTACATTCTAATTCTCTGATCACTTTCAAGTTAGCATTTTGTCTTTTTATTATCGAGTTGCAGGGGTTCTTTAAATAGTCCAGATGTAAGTCTCTTATCAGATATGAGATATGCAAATATTTCCTCCAGTAATCCTATATGTTATTTCAATTTCTTGATATTTATCCTTTGAAACAGATAGGTTTTAAATCTCGATGGAATACAATCTGGTTTTTTTTGTTGTTGTTTTATTTACTTGATTTGGGGTGTCATATCTAAAATAATATTGCCTGAATGACAGTAGTAAGATTTACACCTGAGGTTTTTTTCTAAGAGATTTATATTTTCATTTAGGTCAATAATTAATTCTGAGTTAATTTTATGTATGTTGTGAGGAATAGGTGCAACAACATTATTTTGCATGTGGATATCCACTTGTTTATGTACAATTTATTAAATCAGGCATTGTTTATCCACTGAATCGTCTTAGCATCCTTTTTTAAAATCAAATGACAATGAATATAAGGATTAAAATAGAATGGAATAGATACATTCTACTGAATCATCCAAAAATAATCTGAAGTTCAAGTTTTTTGGTCTTTAGCATACAAAACATCAGTTTTCTTAAAAACTTAGGCAAAGGAGTTCCTCTTGTGGCTCAGCAGTAATGAAGATGACTAGTATTCATGAGGACATGGGTTCAGTCCCTGGCCCTGCTCAGTGGCTTAAAGATCCAGCATTGCCACGAGCTGTGGCATAGGTCATAGATGTGGCTTGGATCCTGTGTTCCTGCGGCTGTGGTATAGGTGGGCAGCTGCAGCTCCAATCGGACGCCTAGCTTGGGAACTCCCGTATGCTACACCCGTGGTCCTAAAAAAAAAGACTCAGGTAAAACTAAATTTTCACCAGATATGAACTTGAAGATTTGGTATTTATGTATTTTAGAATCTCTTGTTCAAGCCAAGCTGGAAGTTAGCCAGCCAATTGATATATAGCCCTAGACCATTCTGAAAAACAGTAACACTGACTTATTTCTCAGCTCTAATCACTAAAGGTTTTCTTGGAATTCCCAAAGTGGATTTGAAGAGAAGGTATGTCTCAAAAGCCATTTAAATTAATGTCCTATCAAGTCCTTCTGACAAACATTATTATACTGGGGATAATTGGAAATAACTTATAAATTCAGAGTTTAGAAATAGTAAAATACAGTGCTGTAACTTCTATTCCTATCTCTGGCTTCCTTTTAAGATATTTATTTATTAATTTATTTTGTTTTTTGCCTTTTCTAGGGCAGCGCCCGTGGCATATGGAGGTTCCCAGGCTAGCGGTCTAATCGGAGCTGTAGCCGCCGGCCAGCCTACGCCAGAGCCACAGCAATGCAGAATCTGAGCTGTGTCTGCAACCTACACCACAGCTCACAGCAACACCGGATCCTTAACCCACTGAGCAAGGCCAGGGATCAAACCCAAAACCTCGTGGTTCCTAGTTGGATTCGCTAACCATTGAGCCATGACGGGAATTGCCCTTTTAAGATATTTAACAGCAATAGAATTACTAGCACAGGGCTTAGTTGGCAGTAGCAAAATAAAATTCGTTAGGCAAAATGATTGTCATTCATGATGGTCATGGAGTGGAAAATTATGCTTGCTAATTTTCATATGAGGCAGAGTGACACACAAAATATATTTCCTTAAAATATAGTTTTCTTATTAATGGATTGTAATTGTTATTTCACAAATAATGATTTTCTTTTTTTTTTAATTTTTTGTTTGTTTTTGCCTTTTAGGGCCGCACCAGCGGTATATGGAGGTTCTCAGGCTAGGGGTTGAATCAGAGCTCAGCCAAGCCACATCTACCAGTCAAGCCATATCTGCAACCTACACCACAGCTCACAGCAACACTGGATCCTTAACCCACTGAGTATGGACAGCAGTTGAACCCGCAACTTCATGGTTTCTAGTCAGATTTGTTTGCACTGTGCCATGACAGGAACTCCTAATGATCCTCTTCTAATTGAAGCTACTACCACTCTGAAGCAAAAATTTAGAAAATAAGTATCTTTGAGTAGATGAACAATTAATTCCAAAAATTAAGTGAACCTAATTTATGAGATTCCATTCTGCTTTTCTCTCTTTTACATTTCACATTAATTTATTTTAGTTTACATGGTTTGAATATTTATGAATATATTTCACCTATAATATAAAAATGAAGCAACAACATATGATTCATAGCTGCATGATCCTAACTAACCCTCTTAGGGATGATTAAAGTGTAGTTAGCAGCAGTGTTCTGTATTGGTACACTTGTGTAACCAATACATCGGGGTAGAACTGTCTGATTACTTTTAAATATATCAGTGAAGCATTGTAAACATTATTGTGTGCTGGTTTATACATAATAATAAAATATGCATCACTTTAGGTAAATCACCAAGTTATTTTTTCTCATTGTTTTCTATGTAGCATTTTAGTAACAAAGTCAGCTAAAGGTCAAATTAAAGACCATGTAATTTATAGATCAGAGAATAAAACTGGGTCTAATTATTCTAGTGTGGCCACGTTAAACCCACAAGATTAAAAATTTACTTTGAAGAAGTTTATTTTGCTTCTGAAAGCCAGGGGTTTGCAAATTAAGACAGAATCTATTTTCTAAAGGCCATTTTCTTAATTACAATTTAGTATCAATAATTATACTTTATTATCCTTTTCAGCAAATGGATCACTTTGCCTACCCTTTCAGCAGCCAACCTTTCAACCACGCTGTTTAAAGACTGCCCCCATTTGTCAGCCCACTGGCTTCACTGTCATTAACCATGTCTGCTTTTATGCCAAGCTGCCACATTTCTTCAGCTTGCAAAAGTACAGTTTGAACTTAGAGGCATCACTTCCCTCATTGCAAACACCTATGTAACAAGTGGGAGGATCCAACCTGTCATGTTTTGTCAAGTTGTTTAAGTGTGTATTTAGGTGGGACTTGTGAGAATTTATCCATAATCACCAGCCAGCAAAATGGTTCAAATTCAGATGAAGGCAATTTATTACTCTCAAAAATGCTGTCTTCATTTCTCTCTGCCACCCTCCACCTGCCATATCCATTCCTTCTTCCCCCTCCTCCCTTTCTTTCTTTCCTTCTTTTCTTTTTTCTTTCTTTCCTTTTTTCTTTTTTTTCCACTTCTTTTTTTTCTTCCTCCTTTCTTCTTTTTCTGGTCTTAAGTCATACTTTTTTACATTTTATTTCTCCTCCAACTATAAAGAAATGATATAATAAAGGAGAATATTCCATCATAAGATATTCACACGATTGTATTAATTGTGGAGGGATAGATTTTTACAAAACAGGAAGAATTTTTATGTTTTACATTCTTTCTTATATCATACCTTAAATTGAACAAACCTAAGCTTTAAACAAATCCTTAGACTAGGAGCAAAGTAATTTTCTTTTAGTAACAAATTTTCACAACAAAAAAGAGAGAGGAGGAAGTTCCCGTTGTGGCTCAGCCATAACAAACCGGACTAACATCCCTGAGGACACAGGTTCGATCCCTGGCCTCGATCCGTGGGTTAAAGATCCCGCATTGCTGTGAGCTGTGGTATAGGTCACAGATGCAGCTCGGATTGGGCGTTGCTGTGGCTGTGATGTAGGCCGGCATATGCAGCTCTGATTTGACCCCTAGCCTGGGAACTTCCATATGCCTCAGGCCCTAAAAAAGTCAAAATCAAAAGAAAAAAAGAAAAGAAAAAAAGAAAAAGAAAGAGGAGGAGATTGTATCTCAGAGATGGTTGAAATCTTACAAGGAGAGAATGTCAATTATTTCATTACTGATCCTCCAAACAAACAAATGGCAACAAAAGCCTACCACTTTAATAAATATCTCTTAAATGAATAAATAAACATAAGTTCATTAATCAGCCTCTCATATACTTTTATTTCTCAGTAATCGGAAAACTGGGTCATTGTTTGCCTTTACTTCATAACCCAGCAAACCTAAGGAACTTGACCGATGTCATACCATATTTTGATATGTTCAGTGTTATTGCAACAGTAACAAAATTGTATTTTAGAAGGATAAATACTCAATTTTACATCACTTATTGAGAATTCTTAGAAAATCAAGCCTGAAAATTAAATAACCATATGGCAACATTAAAAATATATTATACACATCATTTGTGTTTTCAAAACAAAATGAATTACAAAATGTAGAGAAGTTAATTGAAGCACAGCTTATTTTTGTTAAGTGGAAATATATTAATCTATTCTTAATTTTTTATTGGATCTGATCCCATTTATTTTGAACCTTTGGATTTTGTTAAGTGACTCATTTCTAACAATTCATAAGCTTATTATACACTAGGCATTATACTAGTACATATGCTTATACATGAGGAGTTGTTGAATAGAAGATTGCAAAGAAAATTTTCTTTCTTTATGAAGGCAATGGGTACATAATGTAAAAGTTGCAAAACATATATACTTTAATTATGATAAAATATGAAAGCATAGAGTACCGCTAGTTTATGGTTAGCATTTTAATTAATTTTATTTCACTTATAAAACAACTTCTACTTTCAGTAGGATAGAAATATCTAATAGCATGGAAATATGATAGTGGAAATGTTTTATTTCTGTGCATCCAGGAGAGTAGCCAATGGCTCTGGTGGCTATTGAGTGTTTGGAGTGTGACTTGTGCAACTGGAGGGCTGACTTTTACATTTTATTTACTTTTAATTAATTTTAATCCAAATAGCTACATGTGGCTAGCAGCTACCTTATTAAAAAGTGTTTTTCTAGAATATGTCACATGTCAGATAGCATGGGAGAATAAAGAAATTGAAAAACCCTTTCTAGTCTGTGGAGCCTTTTCCCCATGTGAACGGGAGTTCTTTTCAAGACTTTCATTTAGTACTTTCCTTTGTGCTTTCTCAGTCAGCAAAATTTCCATCTTGAAAATGTATTTATTTGAGGTCACAGAAAAATTTAAGTTCTCATCAGCATGATAAGTGAATGCCACATTCATATTATAATTGTGAAGATAGCAGGGATTTTTTTTTTTTTGAATCTCAAATCCATCTTTCAAAAGAAGAAATGACATTCTAGAATTATAAATGGATTTATATAATCTATTAACTCCAATGTCCTTAAAGTCTTCACTGTTTGAATACAGAAACTATCATCACAAATGATAAATAAAGAAATAAAAGCATAATTACATTACGGTAAAAACACTACACTTAACATTGGCAAGAAATTACATTTACACAAAAAAATGGTTAAGTGTAAAAACATTTGCATGTAAATACGGTGTTTTTTTGGTCTTACTTCACTAATATATATTCATCTCTTTTAGATGCTGGTTACTTACTGTGACTCCATCCATTCAATTTATATATTAATTTTTTAAAAAAATATTTGGAGTTGACCTACTGCTTAGCAGTGACTGTGCTATATTCTGGGATACGAAAGTGAAAGATACTCTCTTTACTACAATGCACCTTGGAATTTAATGGAGATTCTTACAAGTAGATGAGTATTATAGTTAAGGAATTAAGTCCTGCCATAGTAACATTAGAGGTTATTTTGAGGGAACAGAAGAAGTGTGTCTGTCACAAACTGAAAAGTTGAAAGATTTACCAGTGAATAGCCACTTGAGGGCAGAGACTATTTTGATTCATTGCCATATCCCTAGTGCTGTGCAATTATTTACATAAATAAACTCTATTATTATTATCTTGCAATGAATTTACTTCTGTGTGGACATTTGAAAGGACAGCAAAAATTATCCAAGTGGGATAAAAGTTGGGAGAGACATTCTTGGTAGAGGGGAGGATTGTGCAAAGCACAGACACATGGACTTCCAAGAGTATCAGAGAATTTTACTTGATTTAAGACTAGACCAGAGGGAAGGAAAATTGAAAGAGACAAAGTTAGACAGATAGGGTTGAAGTCATGAGGCCACTTCTGCAAAGAGTTTTGACTTTATGAATGCTGTCTACAACCACTGAAGGACTTCAAATTGCTGACTAATTTTCTTAAGACTCAGATTTATTTCCCTTAGGCCTTGAGTACATAATAATTTGCATGGCTGCTGTAATGATATTCCGGGGCACTGTATAAATTCAAGTTCATAGATGTCAATGAGTAATATCCTTATTAATGATGGCAGTATCAAAAGCATGTGTGTCTGATTTACAGCGACATTCAAAAGACTTATTGTTGAATAATGAAACACTATTTAATGGGGAATAGAAGTGGAGAGAAAAGTTAATATAAGTCAGTGAAGGATTTAAAGATCAAAGAGAAAGCACATGGAAGTTCTCTTCACACTAACTAGTGTCCAAGTCTTTGATGATAGGTTTTAAAGGACTTAACTTTGTAATGAATAGATATGAGGCTTTTTCCTTCTGAAAAGCATATGTAATATAATAAAATAAAACAAGAAAATCAAATTTCACAAGAGCAGTTTGTTATATGCAAGACCATATCATTCTTACAATTATACAGATTAAAATAAAAAATGTATGCATGCTTATATATTGGAAAGACAAAGAATAAATGTTGTAGTGTGTTGTCTGTCTACTTGTTTTCAATTTTTGGAAGAAAATAAATAATATTATTTTATTATTTTCATTATTTCATTATATAAGATATAAATAACATAAAGCAGTATAACTTTTCAAGCTGAAACTAAATATTAATCACATTTTATTCAGAACAATCTGCTCTCAGAAAATGTATAAGCACATTTTATTTATGACTGTATTGATCAATACCACCCAAGATCTAGGCTTGTAGGTTTCAGATAAAATGTGAGCCATGTATCAATCTCAAAAAATATGACAATCAATTTTACCATTATGCATATAATGTTGATATGCTTGGCAAATTAAATTATAATATTCAAGTTAACGATACACTTTTAAACATTAAAATGGCACTATTTAAGAATGCTGCTTTCTGAAAGGATTTTGAATGTCCATTAATGCTAAATTGTAAAAGATACTTATGGAAACATGCAAGAACCATTAAAAATAATTGAATTTAAAGTAATACAATGCTTAGAGTGTCCAAGATAAATCAATAAACCAAGATACATGGAAAAACAAAGAAAACACCTACTTTCATGTTGTCTTAATAGATTATTTTTTGAAGGAGAAATGCCAAGTCATAGAAAATTAATAGGTACTAACACAGTTGTTTCAGAATTCTTGTAGTGGAACTAACAATATAATAAATCTACTGGAAGTTACATATTGAATGAGAACGAATGGGGAGGATTAATGGCATTTTCAAGAAATAAGTGTTCCCAGTCTCTGCTACCTCTCACTTGGACAACTAAATCAAATGTGTTTTTACTTTCCCTCTCATCAGCCTGTTTCCTTCAATATTTCACCAGTTATCAAAATAATCCATCTAAAGCTCAAATCTGATTTGTCAGTCCTCTTTTTAAAACTCTAATTTTTCCCCTTGCCCAAGAAGTACATCCAAGATTCTTATTGTGACACAAGATGCTTTCCATAATCCAGCTCATGTTCAGGGTTCCTGCCTCAAGTTTCTCCATAAGCAACCTGGATGTTTACATTCCAGCCCTTCAAATGATGTATATTTCTCTGTATGTCTAGTCTGAGACTGTTCATTCAATTCACCTATCTTAGATCCTTCTATGATCATTCCACACATCCTTGGAGACTTGATTTAAATATCAACTCCTCAAAACATCTTTCATGGCAGTCTAAGGTAAAGTCTGGAACATTTAAGCTGTTTTATAATCGATTTAAAGTGCGTTCTTATGGATTGGGATGCAAAGTTTTGACTGCAGGCAAAGAGCCTGATTTTTCTTTCTCTTTTCTCTCCTTTCCTCTTCTGTTAATCCTCCTATTCTTACTTCTCTCTTTGTGTGTGTGTGTGTGTGTGTGTGTGTTTAGGGCCACACCCATGGCACATGGAGGTTCCCAGACCAGGGGTCAAATTGGAGCTGCAGCTGCCAGCCTGTGCCACAGCCACAGCAACACAGGATCTGAGCTGCATCTGTGACCTACACCACAGTTCACAGCAACGCAGAATCCTTAACCCACTGAGCAAGGCCAGGGATCGACTGAACCTATATTCTCATGGATGCTAGTCAGATTCGTTTCAGCTGAGACATGCCGGGAACTCCTTACTTCTCTTTCTACAATTCTCCTACTTCACCTTCTTAGAATCCCTTCAGATAGCAAGTGAGATGCTCAATAAGCATTTGTGGAAGAAATGGATTTGGCAAACTGACAAAGAATACATAATATGTATTATGGTGTGTAGATCATTAACAATCTATAGCTATTTTCTCTTTTCATCAAATGATAGAAAATATATTAAAAAAATCTGCAACGGGAAGTTCCCCACGTGGTGCAGTGGTTAAGGAATCTAAGAACCATGAGGTTGCGGGTTTGATCCCTGGCCTTGCTCAGTGGGTTAAGGATCTGGTGTTGCCATGAGCTGCGGTGTAGGTTGCAGACATGGCTTGGATCCCATGTTGCTGGGGCTCTGGCGTAGGTCAGTGGCTACAGCTCTGATTAGACCCCTAGCTTGGGAACCTCCGTATGCCGTGGGATTGGCCCAATAAATGGCAAAAAAAGACCAAAAAAAAAAATCTGTAACATGAAGATACCTTCTTACTCACTCCAGTCTTTACTGAGCTTCTTCCAGTTCTTTCTATTCAGACTTGGTTCTTTGATCAGTTTGTTAATAACTAATGTATAATCTCATGTATCTCTTGAAATTCTAAAATCCCACTATAGACCATGCACAATAAGTATTCATTAATTGAATGAGTACATTACTGTCATTTTTTTACCTTTAAGTATAACAAATCATTTCTTTTGCAATTCCAAAGTGTCTATTTTTGTACAGGCACCAATCACCTCTCAATTATTATAACTGCTTCTCTTTTAAAAAACTATGGTAGGTAGTATGCCCAGAATAATTTTTGTTAAACACTGCAACACCAGGGTTATTTCAATGCTGAAAATCTTCAGTAAAATCCAATGCCATATTTAAACTTCCAATCAAAGAGAATTAATTACAAAGCATATATCTGCTTCTATTCTAAGCATTTGTATATAGAAATATAAATAAATGTATAGTATCCTGTAGGAACCTGTAACCTTGTTGAATATGTAGACCCATAAATCTATCAATTCAGTATTACCTGCTAAATATAGTTATATAATAATATACAATTAGTGAGTCTTCCAATTTCAACTCAGACATGTACAGGGCTCAGAATTCATCATACCTGATCTTACTATAAGAAAAATCTGGAGAAACTGAAAATCGATGACTTTTCTGGGACCCATTCAAGAACCAAGTTGCAGGGTAAAAGACTGCTGTGAAATCTGGAGACAAGTTCATCAAGCTAACCTAGAGACAAGTTTATCTAGAGTGATACAGCAACTGAGATCTGCTTAGAAGGAACAGAAGCTGCTGAGGTCATAAATTGGTAAGAACATCAGGTGGTAATTTAAACAATTACATTGCAATGGCATTTAAGGCCATTTCCTCACTGGAAGCGAATTTAGTCTAACATTATACAGAGAAATTCCTACAGGGCCACTGTTCAAAAAATCAGAGTATTAAATGTGGCTTGGATCCTGTGTTGCTGTGGCTGTGGTGTAGTCCAGCAGCTGACAATTGGACCCTAGCCAGGGTCCATATGCAGCAGGTGCAGCTGTAAAAAGAAAAAAAGAAAAAGAAAAACAGAAAAAGAAAAAAAGAAAAAGAAAAACAGAAAAAGAAAAAAAGAAAAAGAAAAAAAAAAGAAAAACATCATCATAGTATGTTGGTCTTTTTCTTCTGGGAAAAAGTATAGTGAGACAGCTCAAGATAGGAATGTCAAAATAAACTCTATTTTTGTCATGTCACTACAAGAAATACTCTAGGAGTTCATTTACAAATGAGTAAACTGAGACTTTGGGATAGGTCTCGCCTATCCCTCTTAGGTGCTAGAATGATGCTAGCTTTTGCATAGGAAAAGAATAAATGTTAAATTAATAAATTTTTTGCATGAATGCTGCTTAAGAGTAGAAATGCTCCAGAGTTCCCTGGTGGCCTAGTGGTTAAGGATTCGGTGTTGCCACTGCTGTGGCTGGGATTCAGTATCTGCCTAGACAAACCACTAGCATGGCCAAAAAAAAAATAGAAGTGCTCCATATTCTGAAGCATGCTTGGAAACTGTCAAACATTTGTGCAACACTCAGTCTTTTAGGCCAATTAGTCTAATTCCCCAAACACTCACAGGAAAAAATGGCATTAAAAGTGGCCTACTTTTATTGTTCTTTGCTTCTGTAGACAACGGCATTAACCTATAAATAGCACCAAGTACATCATAAGGAACACCTTTTTTTTTTCTAAGTTTTATAATCAACAAACAGATTGTAAACTATAAATGTTCTAAAAGTCATTGTAACCAAACTGACATTTAACAAGTTTATTCAAAAATATTTTAATGGAATATATTATCAATACACGATACTGAAATTCAAGGTCATTTCACATCAGACTCATTAAAAAAATAAGATATAAAATAGCATTACGTATTTCTGAGACAATATATGCCATCAGTGACATTTTGGATCACATCACATGCCTGGAATCCATAGTTCTCTTTATTATTCCTGGGACATGTGCATATGCATATGCAATCTTTTGAAATTCCATGATTTTTGTTATGCTTCAGTTAACTTTTTTAACTTAAATATGATAAGTAATAAATTACATTTCCAGTGGAAAAATTGACTACTGTTAAATATTTCCATTTCAGTATTATTGTGCTTAAAAGTATGATGAAAAATATGCTTAAAAGTTTAATAATCTTTCACAGATTCTAAAAAACAGATTTAAAAAGCAGAACAATATGTCATTGTTTTTATACAAAATATATACATAAAACAAGTATGAGAATGGATTAATTAAGGTTTATGTCCACCCAGTTTTTAGACTAACATTAAAATTTAAAACTTACAGGGAAAATAAGGATTTTCATTGGCATTTTAATCATTATTTTCCTAATTTTAAAATGACAGACTATGTATAAATAGATCAACATACTGCATTTAATGCATTCATACTTTGATAAACCGTCTGTTGAATCATCAGTTTTATCATCAAAAACAATTTAGTCACTGTGCTGTTGGGTGTCTAGTTATTGTTTCTCTGCATTGCAATGGCAATTAAGGCCACTTCCTCACTGGAAACTGCTATGCTTTATTCATTTGACATTAAAGTTATTAGCTCCGTTAAGGCTGTAAGATGGCTTAATCAATATAAATGCTGTTTATGTTACTCTGATAATGATTCACTGTCTAAAAAAAATTATTCTGAAGAAAATTTTAAAGGTATAAAAATATTTTTTGTTTGTTTTTCAGAAATGGAAATCATGCCCAGAGTAATTGTCTTTATGTGGGAATTTTATTTATGACTTTAACTTAGTTTTCTAAACTGTAATTCAATATATTTCAAAAGCATTTACACATTAAAATACATATCTTTCACCTCACCAAATACAGTAAAACATACACTTTTGCTAACTAATTCTTAAAATATTCATATTTGTATTTTGACAATGTTGCTTTTTGATGTATTAATTATAATATATTTTTAGAAAGCTTGATTGTATATGCTTTATTCCTTTTAGTAAGATACTATTAAGAAAAGTTTTGTCTGGATATATGCCCAAAGGTGGGGTTGCTGGGTCATAAGGTAGTTCTATGTATAGATTTCTAAGGTAACTCCATACTGTTCTCCATAGTGGTTGTACCAGCTTATATTCCCACCAACAGTGCAGGAGGGTTCCCTTTTCTCCACACCCCCTCCAGCACTTGTTACTTGTGGACTTATTAATGATGGCCTTAAAAAAGACACATGCACCCACATGCTCATTGCAGCTCTATTCACAATAGCTAAGACTTGGAAACAACCCAAATGTTCATCAAGAGATGATTGGATTAGGAAGATGTAGTATATATACACAATGGAATACTACTCAGCCATAAAAAAGACCAAAATAATGCCATTTGCAGCAACATTGATGGAACTAGAGACTCACAAACTGAGTGAAGTAAGTCAGAAAGAGAAAGACAAATACTATATGATATCACTCATAGCTGGTATCTAATATACAGCACAAATAAATGAACCTTTCCACAGAAAAGATAATCATGGACTTGGAGAATAGATTTGTGGTTGCCCAGGGAGAGGGGGAGGTAGTGGGAGGGATTGGGAGCTTGGGGTTAAGGATGCAAACTACTGTTTTTAGAATGGATTAACAATGAAATCCTGCTGTATAACACTGAGGACTATGTCTAGATACTTAAAACAGAGCATGACAATGGGAGAAAAAATTATGTATACATGTATGTGTAACTGGGTCCCCACACTGTAAAGTGGAAAAAAAAAAGTGTGTTGGGGGAAATAACAATAAAAATTTTAAAAAAATGTTTAAAAATAAAAATAAGAAAAAAGATGCTATTAAGAAATAATGTTTAAGCTTTCATTAAGAAACAACATTTAATTATTTAAATAATAATTGTTTAAATGAAATTTTAGACCTAATAAAACTATTAATCAGCATGTATGACACATAATAAGTGATAAACCAATAATTGTCATACATGTGTTGAAAGATTTTTTCAGGATAAAGCTTATATAATTTCCCAACAGTTTTTATAAGCATTGGAGTGGGTGAAGAATGTATTTCAAAGTGATAAATGCAAAGTGATTCTAGTCCTTCCCAACTATATTATGCCATCTAGAGCAGCACTGCTTAGGCTTATTTATTTAATTATTTTGGCAATGCCTGAAGCATACAGAAGTTCCTGGGCAGAGATCAAATCTGCACCACAGCAGCAACCTGAACCACAGCAGTGACAATGCCAGATTCTTAATCGGTTGAGCCACAAGGAAACTCCTACTAGGTCTACTTAATACACTAGGATCTGTTCAATTTTATTTTAGAAAAAAAATTAATATATGTAAAATTTATGATCTAATTTTAAAAAATTCTCATTTCAAAGAATAGAGGGATTATGGGCCAAAATAATATTTTTTTCCAAAAAGAACACAACTATATCAGTGCAGAAACTGGGTGTCCAGATAAATATTATATATATATATATATATATATATATATATATATATATATTTACATTTATCCAAGTTGCCCCCTTGTAATTGCTCCATTTTCTCCACCAGTTTTCTCATGAAGTTTGAGGGGAGGTAAGGGAGAAGTACACTTGGGAGCTAGACATCTACAAAGGAATCATTAACAAAATTAACCTATTATATTTATTTTGGAGTATGGAAAGTTGAAAGTATCTCAGGGTTCTGACTGGGAAATTAATGTTACTGTTTATGATTCCAATTTATCATAAAGAATCAGTGAATTTTTTTTTTTCACATGTAAGTTCCCAGGCTAGGGGTCATATCAGAGTTACAGCTGCTGGCCTACACCATAGCCACAGCAATGCCGGATCCAAGCCATCTCTGGCAACCTACACCATAGCTCACAGCAATGCCGGATCCCCGACCCAATGAGGAAAGCCAAGGATTGAACACATCTTCATGAATACTATAGTCAGATTCATTTCCCCTGTGCCACAACAGGAACTCCAAGAAGCAGTGATTTTTATTTAATTAAAATGTTATGAGGCTATATCATACATTACTTAAATGCTATTGCATGTATTAAAATAATACATATCAAATGGATGAGTAAAATCAAGGAAATCCTTTTTGGAAAGATTCTGTCTTTTACCATCTCAGTGACAATCAAGACAAATATTTCCAGGAAAAAATCCTTGCTTTTATAAACAAGAAATCATTATATATGACATTGAGATTTTAATCACTTTCCCTCCATATGTATACATAAGAGTAGGTGCTCAAAATTAGAACAAGTACAGCTCTCAATTCCTTTAATCAGCAATGGCCTTCATAGGTTTGGATGACTGTTGTAGATAATCATTTTGTTACTTCCATTGGCTATGATAATGATAATTGTCTGCCATAATTTATTCTAAGTCTTTATACTGTCATCTCCCCAAAATTCACCACCCACTCCCAATGCTCTCTTTCCCTCTGTTTTTCTTCAAAGTGGTATCCCTTACTGCGTGATCTCTGATTAGACCTGCTGTCCATGAGGACAGGGACTCTTGTCCTTTATTCAACACTGCATTCCCATAATCAAGAACAATGAGCGACCTGGGTAAGCATGTAAGGATTTAATATGTATTAGTTAAGTGAGCAAATTTTCAAAAGAATCAATCATAAATTAATAAGATGAATTTGGTAAACAGATAATACCCAATATCTCTATTGTTTCTGCAGGAGCTGGTTAGATATTTAACCTTGTAAAAAAAAAATAACCAACATCACTTAAAACTGCTTGTATTATTTAAAAGAGTCCAAACAAAATGCAAAGTAAAAAGGTTAGAGTCTATGGTTTTTTGGGACTCACTGCTATTATAACCAACAAATCTTTACTTACAAATAAATGTGTATTTGTTATGCCCAAGAAATGGAATAGTTTTAAGTGTAACATAATTCTTAAGTCTTCAGGATTATTATTAATATTTTTCACACAAAATATACCAATGAAATGTTTTCTTTAAGACTGAAGGATAGATGATTAGTAATTTCAAATGTGTAAAAGAAAAAGTATTTCAACTCTTTTCAAAGATGCAGACAGTTATCAAAGTTCTGAAAGAATAACATACTAATACTTAAAAATTGTTTTGGTTTGCTATGCTAAATTTATGGAATCACATGTTATTTAGTTTTCCAGTGCATAAATTACTTTGAGCTATATCTTAGGGACTTCTTACTCTATGTCAGAACTCTAAGATCAACCAGGAAAGTTACTTAATCTCATTAGCAGCTTGAAAACAGAATCTCTTTTCCTTTGGGGACACCAGAGTATCCAATTAATTAGCTGAACAAATGATTTTTCTAATTAATCTACCTCCCTTCTACCTCCCTCTTCTTTCCTTCCTTCCTTCTTTCCTTCTTTCCTATTTTTTTTTTCAGAGAAGAAAAGATGGCAAGCAGTTTATACATTCTTGGAGCAAAATCCACTTGTGTGCTTGTGTGGTAGGTATTTTGATTTAGGGCTTTTAAACTGATCATCACTTTGAACCCTTTCTCAATACATAGTCTCATGAAGCCATACTGTCAGCACATATAATGTGAGAGTATACATTATCCGACCTTTTTCTGAATATCCACTAAATTTGCACATTGTAGTTCCATTGTACAGAAGAATAATTTTCTCCAGTATGTTACACAATTACCTTGAAATGTCAACCTCATCTTCAGCTCAGATAGCAAAAGAATTGGATGCGCGATAATTCTTTTTTACACCTTATTTAATTTTTATGGTGTTTAAATCAATAAGAAAAATACAACAGAGATTAAGGAGACTGTAAGAGGTGTTTAAGGCATCAGAATCAAATTGATATAAAATAAGTAATAATAATTGTGTATAATCAGTTCAAAACATATGGATTCAAATATCTCACTACCTGGTAACTGTTCCAATATCACATTAAAGAATGTGCAACCAGGGAATTCCCTTCATGGCCCAGTGGTTAACAAACCTGACTAGGATCCATGAGGATGTGGGTTTGATCCCTGGCCTCACTCAGGGTTAAGGATCCGGCATTGCTGTGAGCTGTGGTGTAGGTTGCAGAGGCGGCTCAGATCCTGGGTTGCTGTGGGTCTGGCATAGGTCAGCAGCTGTGGCTCTAATTTGACCTCTGGCCTGGGAACTTACATATGCCACAGGTGTGGACCTTAAAAAAAAAGAATGTGCAACCACAGGGAACTATATATCTAGTCGCTTGTGATGGGACATGATGGAGGATAATGTGAGAAAAAGAATATGTACATATAATGTATGTATATGTATGACTGGGTCACTTTGCTGTATAACAGAAATGGACAAAAAAATTGTAAGTCATTCATAATAAAAATTTAAAAAAAGAATGTACAACCCAAACCAAAATCATTTGCAACACTGAGGTCCTACATCTATGCTTAACAAGTCATAACTCCTTAAATCATGCAACAGCAGATTCAGATAAAACCAGCGAATATGTGAGTGCAATCCAGTTAACTCCTAATAAACCTGACACTGATTTACTATTTTGAAAACTAATTAATCCATTTCAATATTCTGTCATTCTTTTTGTTGCCTATCTTTTTTATAATTTTATCTGTTTACTTGTGTTAATAAAAGAAATAAAGGGAAAAATTCAACATAAGTCATTCAACATTCTTCTCCAGAGCAGGATCAAATACAATATAGAAAAGTACAATTAATATCTAAATAAAATTTTTACTTCAACTTTATACTTAGTAAAACTATTCACTAAATACAGTGGAAACTGAAGAACAATAATGCCACTGATATCTCAAAACACTAATATAATTTTTACAATTATATAATATGCATACAATTATACAGTCTCCATGCATAATTCTATATGTGATGTATAAAATTGTTTTTATTTATATTTGTATCAGTTCCATGAGGTTGTCAGAATAGATGTTAGCCCCAACTCATAGATAAGAAGGCAGTGGCCAGAGAAGACAGATGTGTTACTCAAACTGCTATCTTGGCTAATTTTTGGAGCCATGGTCAATACCAGTTCCTCCAATTCCTTGTCTAGTATTCTTCTCCTTTAACAAAACTGTAAGTATAGTGATAAAGAAATCTTTATATTTTATAATGACTACATTCTCATGGGTCAATAGTCACTATTAAAGAATCTCTGAATGCAAAATTATAACCTCTCATAATGGTTTCAATGGAATTTTTGTTTATAGAGTCAATATACTCCCTCTGAATAAACTTCCATTAGACATAGAATGTAATTTTGTGGGGAAAAATGACTGTAATAGCACCTGCTGGTCTTCACTTCCAGCCAAGTTATTCTGTAACATAAATTTAATGAGATCCAATGAAATCTCCAGATATTGAACTTTTATATAGCCATTAATTGCAAATTTATACAGTATATTCAAGGCTGTGGGTGCTTAAGCCATCATTTTTTTGTTTGTTTAACTAATTACATTTTGGAAACACTAAGATTATATTTTTTATTTTTTCTTAACATACTCTGTACAAAAAAAATGGAACTTTTTAATGAACATTTGTTTTACCAATACTTCCTGCAACCCCATCCCAGCTTCTAAAAATATAGTTGCCTTTTGAGAAATGACCTTCTAAATTCTTGGATTCTACTACTATATCAATCAATACACCTTCAATGAAGAAAAATTCTCTGACAGATGGCATAGATCTATCCTATAGTTGCAAATAAAATTCTTGTTGCCTTAGTTTCATCATTTGTAAAATAAGCAGATTGGATATCAAGTGTTCAAGCTTCTTCAATTCTAAACAGTCCACCAGATTTATGTTCCCTGTAAGAATTAACTGAGTTTTTTTTTTTTTTTTTCCTCATGACAGGTGGCATAGCCCTTGTTGAAAATGACTTTACACATTTTGGAAAAATTTCAGAAACCACTCAACCTAACAAAAGGCATTTAATAGAGAAAATTGTTTACACAGTTGATAAAAAATCCAAACAAGGTCTTTGTGATCCACAACAATAGCATCCCTACCAAGCCTAGGACAAACTGAAGGGGCACTGTGACTGGAGCTCAGGACTGGCCATCTGTGATGGGTTGGAACCAGGTCAGGTCTGCTCCGATGAATCTAAGGGTGAAGCAAGTGGGAGGAGTGAAGCCGAGGAGGCCAAGCTATTGACAGATTTCTTTTCAAAAATAGAGTTTCAAAAACTCAAAGATTTGGGATGAGGAGGCAGGAGGGACATGTTCCAAACAGTTTCCAGGCAGCTTTCTTCAATCAGACAAAGGGAATCCTTTGATAATCCTTTGTATTTTGGAATTTCTTACAAAGAGGAAGCAATTGGGGATGCTCTGAAGTAGCTGCAGAGAGGTACAAAAATTTCTGGAGGTAAGTGTGTTCTCATAAGCCATAGGAAGAAAATGTTTCCAGAAGGAAAATACTGATTAATGGAGCCCAAACTACCAACATTATTCCATCTCCTTAAGTACCCATTTTGATTTCACAAGTGGCAATATTAAATCTACATGGCTCTTCTCATGTAGGTAACCTTATACTTCCTGATTCTGATTTTGCCCTTCCTACCATTTAAAAGACCAAGCTCTGTCTTTACATTCACTCTGGAATTCTATGCTCTTCCTCTTCCTCCAAATCATTTAATATTCACTGTGAAATATCAAGTTATCCCTGAATATTCCTTCTTAATCATCTCTTCATTAATACATTCTATAGTTTCTTTCCACCAACTCACATCTGTCACTTTCTATTTGCTTTATGACCTAGATAGCTGTAATAAAATTCTGACTATACTTGATGTTTCCAGATTTTTCATCTTCAAACTACAGTGCAAAGACATTTTTCCAAATTCTCGAACTGAATATTGAATTCCATTTATAAACAAAACTAACAAGCAAAAACAATAGTTCTCCATTACCACTGGTCAAAAATATAGCTTGGCTATCCCAAAATTCATCGCCAAATTATTTTCCTGTAACCCTGTGCTTAACACTACTCGAGTGACTGTATTTCTCCAGAATTGTCGCTGTCTTCTGGAATTAAATTGTTTTGAAGACCTTTTTCCCATGCCAAAGATGAAAGTTTTGCTTCCTCCTTTATCATATTTTCTTCAGTTCTACCAAAGAAAGTAATGTCTTCCTACACTTTAATTTTATAACGGTTTCTTTATCTCATCTTAAAAGAACTTCTCTATTTTGTCTTATGATAATTTGAGCAAAATTTTTGCTTATCCTACTATAAAGCAAGCTTCTTGAGTATTAAGTATGTGCTATTTTGTGTGTCTGAATTTACTACTGTGGCCACCCTGTATTTCATAGACACTCGATCTATGTGTATTGAATATACTTTTAGTAAATGTTTAGGATATTTTTTCTCCTTTGCTTGATACAAAGCAGTAATAGCACTTTTTGCATGAAACATGTAAAATAAAATGCAGATACAAATACATTTTTTGTAAATTGGTCACATATTACAGTGAAAGTGCATAATTCAAAAGATGCATTAGTCATCATTTCTCAATTGACAGAGGCTGTTAAAAATTTCAGTTTTCTGCTTCAAATTTGCTGTCAAGTACTTAATAGTCTGTAAACAAGTAGCTATATTAATTATGGATAATTACACACAAATGTAATTGCAAATATTTTAATGTATTTACATTTAAAAGAGATGGCCATATACTAAATCTAAATAATCACTTTCTCATAAACATTTCATACACTTCCTGTGCTTTCCTAAACACATGATGTGACCATGTCCTAAACCAAAGTCCAATTTTAAAATACATCAGAGAAACAAATATTTTTCCATATATCTCATTGACAATACATGCACAATTGCTTTCATAGTTTAAAATTGATTACAGAAACACAATTTGTAGGCTTTGTGATTATGGTCGATGGAAGCCAGAGTTCCTAATACAAACTCACTTCCCTTGATGAGTGTCTATAAGGTGAAGGTCAATGTCATTTTATGTGCACACACCCCATTGTATATAAAAAGGAGACAAAATTCTTTTGAGGGAAACATAGTTTGTGCTACAGTTAAATTTTGTAGAAATTTACTGGTAGAAACTACTGTAAAGCTTTTGAGACCCTCTAAAATGAAAACCCTTAGAAATTTTGTCTTGAGATATAGAAATATGAAAAAAAACCCTTAGATTTGTGATAGGTACCCCAACTTAATATTACCTCGTTTAGGAATTTCAGAGGTGACTTTTTACATTTCACATAAAGCTATCCTTTACCTGCAGGTGTAAAGACAAGAACTGTCAGTGCTGCTGTCCTGTTTATGTGTGTTGATGTGACTGATTTGTTACCTGAGGCTTCTTCCACCCAATTTACACATGTAGTCTGTACTCAGCTACGATAGCCTCTACTGTAAGACCAAGATCAATTGCAGCTTTAGAAGCAGCATTTTGCCTCACAGATTGAATGATTCATAGGCTCAAAAGGAACCATCCCATTTGAGAGGACCATATGACAGCATGGTATGTCTGCTCCTTCCTTTTGCTAGAGTTGATGCTTAAACCTGCGTTTTGTTTCAGTGTTTATCTGCATGTATTTTTCTTCTCTGCCTGATTGTAGTCTGCCTCAACTATTCACAAGGACTTTATCATCATCTATTCACTTCCCGCCACCAACTCAGAAAAAAGTGAGTTGCCAGAAGTCTGTCTTTGGTATTGGTACACTGGATACACAGATTTCTCTTCAAAAGCAACCACCTTAATTTTCTATGCTATGATTTATTCTAATGTGATTATATAGTTCTTAAAATTATATTATCCTTCATAAATACCTCCAAGACCTCATACAAATAATATATGCCAATAGCAAAATCTCAAATCTAGATTCATAAATTTGTAATTTAAAACAGCTATTATGGGAGATTAGCTAAACTTTATACTTATACATATGTGAGTTTTATTGTTAAAAAACACTAGCACAGAGGAAAAATGTTTACTCTATTTAGAAGAAAAGCATTTTGAAACATACAATAATTAAACATGTACAAGCTAATATAGTTAATAGAAGTAGATTGATCATAAAAATATATTTAAAGAATATATTTCATAACACTGTGTTAATATCATCCATGTGACCAGAATATTTTTAAATAATTTTTTTCATCAAATACTCAGTAGCTGTTTAGTTTTCAGGACTCATCTCTACTACCATCACTTGAAAGTCATTGTCTAGGTTATTATTTCTAAATGTTATTATGGGAACAGAAGATTAGATGGTTAAATATTATTAAATATTAAGTATTATTATGATAAATGGATTAAGTGATAAAAATAACTAAAAATGACCAAAAACTTGAGAGGAAAAACCTCAATGAAGAAAAAAGTTAGGATAATATAAATAAAGGTTCACTCCTAGGAAAAGTTTAGCAAATACTAAATGAGCACCTTCAACACTAGATGCATAAACATAAATTAGCATATTCTGTACTTAGGGACCCTGTAGGCTAGAGGAGACCACACATAATCTTAAAATACCAGTGTATAAGGTAAGAACAGTAAGACATAAGCGCAATTGCCACTATACTTATGTTTTCAAGGATTAGAGGAGAGGAAGGGAAGGAATCTTGCAATAGAAACAATAACATCTGAGGCAGGTTTAATTTTGTGTCCATGGTGCAACAGAGTGAACAAGTGGAGTGTTCAAAAATTGGCACTTGAGCAAATAAAATTTTGGAGGCACAATGCAGGATTGTGTACAGGAAGCAGAGTTTCATAATTCTGAGTTTAAAGTATCAGATACAGAGAGACTGGAGGGACAGAAGTTAGGCTGGTCATGCAATGTCAGATCATTTTAGGAAAATCTGACATAGGCAAAGGAGGACCATTAAAGAGCAAAAGGAGTTAATGACATTTTCATCATTATTTTAAAGTAAGGAATCTAAAGACGTCAATTGTTAGGTAACCCACCATTTGGGAAGTTTATAATAAGTCAATTTTTTGTGATGTGTGTGGTTATAAAAAAGACTGCTAATCCCTAATAGCTTTATAATTAGCCTCTACCTCTTGATACTTCAAAAGAATCAATAACTGTGTTTATGTTTAAATAACTTTTATGATGAATTAGAATCTGCTTGAAAATTTCTCTTTCAAATTGTCAATTTACCAGGCATGAACTTTTTTTTTTTTTCTAGAATGCTTTCCGCAGTACATGAGATTTACTCTTACCATTGCTTTCAGTACATGGATTTCTCTGCATCACAAATGTCACTGAAGTTGACTGAAACATCAAGAGATTCATTAATATATGCTACCAGGTAACAACATAAGTGAGGAATAATAGAATAGACTACCTCCTCAATTGATAGAGCTAAATTCTTTCCAGCTACCTGAAGAATCCAAATAGCTGGATCTAAAAAAAAAAAAAAAAAAAAATTAGGACTTCCCGTCGTGGTGCAGTGGTTAACGAATCTGACTAGGAACCATGAGGTTGCGGGTTCGATCCCTGGCCTCGCTCAGTGGGTTAAGGATCCGGTGTTGCCGTGAGCTGTGGTGTAGGTCGCAGATTCGGCTCAGATCCCACATTGCTGTGGCTGTGGTGTAGGCTGGCGGCTATATCTCCGATTCAACCCCTAGCCTGGGAACCCCCATATGCCGTAGGAGTGGCCCTAGAAAAGGCAAAAAGACAAAAAAAAATTAAAAGTAAGAATGTGTTTATTTTTTAATTTATTTTTTGCTTTTTAGGGCTGCACCCATGGCATATGGAAGTTCCCAGGCTAGGCTTTGAATCATAGCTCCAGCTGCTGGCCTACACCACAGCCACAGCAATGCCAGATCCAAGCTGTTTCTGTGACTTAAACACCACAGCTCATGGCAATACCAGATCCTTAACCCACTGAGCTAGGCCCAGGATAGAACCTACATCCTCATGGACACTAGTCAGATTTGTTTCTGCTGTGCCACAACGGGAACTCCCGAGAATATGTTTAGATAAGATATAGCTAAGGTCTAAATAACTATATGGATGTTTCCAATTACAATGTAACATAACTCCTTTAAGATAATAACTATGGATGTTTAACTAGATCCTTAGGAAACTATCTGATCACACTATTACAAAAATGTTTATTGTTGTCTTTTCCACTATATTTACCTTTATAAATAACATCATTGTGTACATATTGGTGTTTGTATTATTTCAATTTTGCTTCTTCATCTGCACTCTCAGCAAAATACCTGTGTTTGTGCATTTTATCCATTCTATTTGGAATTTACACATGGTAAAAGTGCTAATAGATGGGACACAATTCTATACAAATTCCTTGTATTACTTTTTTTACATATATTGAAAATCAAACATTGAGTCAAATATTTATTTACCACAGTGACTGTTGTCTTACTTCAGCATTGATGTCTTGTTAGATATTGTTTCTGGAAGCGTCCTATCCCACTGAATGATTAAACTGGAGCTTACTTTGCATTGTAATATATTTAAATCCTTAGGGTAGAGTTCTTAGAGCTTATAATTGGAAAACATTTCCTGGATGCACTTTATATCCATTACGTATAGATTACAATGGATTTCCAATAAAGGAAGATAAGCCAACCATTAAACTCATGTATGACAAATATAAAGCAACTGTGCTTATTCTAGCTGTAAACCATCACCATTTATCAAATGTGGGTGATAGGCAGTGCAAATTCCTTGTGTGGCACACACTAATTACAGTAACCCTGAACTCAAGAATTTTGAGGATAAACTTATTTAAACCCTATGTACATTACAAAAATACCTGTTCATATTACATCAAGTGTTTATGTTGGCATATTTATCACTAAGATAGATTTTCCCATAATTCATAAATTTACAGCATTTTGCAGGTCTTATTTTTTTGAAAATATCAAAATTTGTATAAATTGGTTATAAAAAGGTGGTCATAATCTAAATGTATATACATGCATATAAAATCTTCTCAGCCAAATCTAATAAGAAATTTTGATTTCTGAAGAAGTTATTTAAATCAGCAGATTTTGTATCTTTTGAGGATTATTCCTAGGATAATGTAGTGGTAACATTTACAGTCTTTTTAATTCTCCCTAACACTATTGAAATTATCTCACTTTTAATAGATGCACAGTTAAAAATTTAAGGTTGAAAGATTAAGCAGGCTGTTGAAAATCACACAACTGGTGACTGACAGCCATGTTTCAAATCAATGTCTGCTGATATCAATGTTTTTTTAGTCCTCTCCATGAACCTTCCTCTCAGAACTAAACATATAACCTGGAATTCATTCACATCAGCGCTGAAGTATAAATTACCAAAAAATTGCCAACACTAGTGCTTTGTGTATATTTAAATAATTGTTCCCATGGCATCCTGGCTTATTGCTGGACTTCTCTCCTTTACACACAAAGATCTATGCTCCTTGGCTGTGAGAGATTTTATTACAAAACAATCAGTAAAGACATCGTGATGTGCCATCTGGAATTAAAGAGGACTGAAGGGAAGAAATGAGGAAAGGTTAAAAAACACCCAAATCGATGCAGTGTAGGGAAAAAAATTGCTTGAGGTGAGATGTAATTGAATAAAGACATACATGGTGTAGATAATGTCAATGCAAGTTATTGCTTTTTGCACAACGTGTGTGATAGTTGAGAAGCCACATACAGAGAGTAAATATAAGTTCGAGTGTGACAAATTCTAGACAAGGGTGGCTTTTAGTCCTGGGTTAATCTGTTTTTTAGACTAGTTTCCCAAGTGCTAAAGAGCAATTAGGATTTCAGTTTGCCTATATAATAAAGTCTAATCTTTTATAGAAATGAAAACCACCACCTTAAGCAACTATAACCATTTCATAGAATATTTTCATATTAGTGTATCAGTCACTAAATGTAAAATTTTAACAAACTATTATTTAATGAAAATTTTAAAATCATTATATTTAAAGCCCTTCAGTTCTATCTTGTAAATATGTTAAAATGGAATAGTAACAGTAATTTTTGTTGTTGTTTTAACCACTTAAGGAAGTACATAGAAACTTTTATAGGTGATCTAATTTTACTCCTTACTTTTAACTTCATGATGACTTGAAAAAGTTGGTATTATTATCTCCATTTTAAGATAACAATAAAGAAACTCAGGAATTTTGGTAATTATTCCAAGGTCAGATAAATATATGTTAATAATGCTATTTGAATCCAACGGATCCCACGTTGCTATGGCTGTGGCTGTGGGAGGTAGGCAGCTGCAGCTCCGATCCTACCTTCAGCCCCTAGCCTGGGAACTTCCATATGTCCCACATGTGGCCCTAAAAAGCAAAAAAGAAAAAAAAGGCTATTATCTACATAGTCATAAAGGAGGAAGTAGTGCTTTTACAGGAACCTGGTGGAGAGAGCTATTACAGATAAATGAGAGATGACAGAGGTGAGAATAAGTAGGACTTAAATGCTACATGGTGATTTGAACTTTTATTGTGATGCATATTCATTAATATACATTTTTATAGAGGGTTGATAACAATTGCAGTATTTGTAAGCCGTGTTCAAGAGAGATTGGGCTGAGGGAGACCTTTAGAAAGCATAAAGTAATGCAGACAGTGTCGAGTGGTAAATGGATATAGATATATGTAGCATAGTAAATATATATCTAGTCCCTCTTTTTTTATGCCTCATAATGGTTGCCATGGGGACATTATAGGGGGCAAATCTGGGGGAAAAAGGAGGATTAGCGATGAAAGGGACATTTACAAGGAAGAGGGAAGAACAATCATTCTAGGTTTTGAAGCCATCTTGGAGAAGTATTACATAGAAAGATTCTATTTTCTGTTTCTATTGGTTTGACTATTTTAGATACCTCATATAACAACAAATTATAGATGTCTCTTGTATAATATTGTGCTTATGTTTAACAGCTATATTGTGTGCTTAAAAATTTGTGAAGACAGATTTGAAGCTAAATGTTCTTACCACAATTTTAATAAAAGAGAAAGACTATTCTTCAAATGATTAGAGTCATCATGGATTTTAAATAACATTGAATTTCATGTGAAATATTGTGGAAAAACAACAAAAAACAGGTTCATTTTTATGACCAGCAATTTATAAGTAATAATTCTGGAATTAAATACTTGTCAATGACTAGACTGATTTCATTTTATTATACTTCATACAAAAGATCAGAGAAGCAGCCTATTTTGTATTTGATGTACTCATGTGTTTTATATATATACTGACTTTTATGTAATATAGCTGTATAGTTATTTTTTTAGAATAGCATATGCAATTTACTTACTATATAAAGCATCATATTAGAGTTTGGAGATGAGATGCTTAAGACATTCCCTGCTTGATGAAGGACACAGTACACTGTTGAAGGGCTGTGTACAAGTATACATTTACAGAGCAATAGAATGGATAGTATAGTAGTTCTGGGCATAGAGCTATGGGACTTCCCAAAAAAGGTTGATTCACCCAGGTAAAAGTGGAAATGTGATAGATCAAACTTCCTAACATTACAGTCTATAAATTAAATGTGCAAAATAGTTGTATACACACATATGTATTATATATTTACACTTTATAAGATAGATACTTAAACAGCTGCTGTGGGACTGAAAACATGCCAAGACTTAAAATGGTGATGAAGACAAAACTCCTACTTCACCAGCTTATCTTGGGCCAGTCCTGTTCTCATGCTTCAAAAATGCCTGCACAAATGTAGTTTTTGAGATTATGTGTTTAATTGATCTTTTCTTCTTATTCTCATAGGTCTCCCAGGAAGAATAAGCTGTTAAGCAGGGGCAGAGCAATTGTTGTAATATTTTATGGAACCCAGTGAAAAGATCTCATAAGCTATGACCTTATTACTTAATTATAAGAGAATTATGCTTGAACCCATTCTCTAGGCCTAAAAGAGCCATATTTTATTCATTATTCTAGCTAGAATAGATAAAGAGTTAATTTTTAAGAGTCACTGCTTAGCACCTAAGGGGATAATGCTCATAAATTTTTCACTCCGTAGAGGGAATACTCATCATGCTCTTGTACATGACTTTATTAGAGATGCTCAGGAGTCAGAAAAGCTACTGATCTCTATGTCCATAAGTATAGATGTGTGTGCATGTATGTGTATGTATATGCATGTACATATGTGGTGTGGTGTGAGTGTGTGTATGATGAGATTTGGGCAAAAAGCTTAGATTCATTTGATGACTCATAGGAAAAACAGGATGTTAAATATTACTACATGCAAACAAAGGTCATTTATCTTCCGATGTCATTTACTATCCTCTTGATTGCAATTTTAGCCACCATTTTATTCATGCTGTCAGTTATTTTGAGGCTAATAGTCACACCTGTAAATTATTTCATTTTGCCTTTGTTCTACAAATATCTGCCATTTGTCCTTTTTGCTGCCTATTAGCACCTGTACCAAAAAGTGGTAAGAAACAAAATGAAAGTTAAATCCGACAATTTGTTACTTAATATCTCTCCTAGTAAATGATGTAAAGTAATTGGCTAAATTGATATTTCTGATTATCTTATGATTTAATTTTTCTTAATAGCTTCTGACCAAGGCTGGAGCTATGCAGGTGGAAGAACACACAGCTTATGCTCCTGGAGTACCATCACAGAAAAAAAAATTAGCAGTTCCCAGTGCAGCTCAGCGACAATGAATCTAACTAGCATCCATGACGACGCAGGTTCGATCCCTGGCCTTGCTCAGTGGGTTAAGGATCCAGTGTTGGCTGTGAGCTGTGGTATAGGTCGCAAACACAGCTCTGATTTGGGGTTGCTGTGGCTGTGGTGTAGGCCAGTGGCTAGAGCTCCGATTGGACCCCTAGCCTAGGAACCTCCATATGCTACAGGTGCAGCCCTAAAAAGACAAAAAAAAAAAAATTAACAGTGCTGTATGTCAATTATATCTCAACAACACTGGGGAAAAATATTATTTTTTAAAGACTGTCCTGTGATAGGCAGACTATGTTGGAAAGGAGAGAAGGAAGTAGAAAAAAAGAAAAATAACTAAATAAACTATGCTATTTAATGTAATGGTAAAAATTTGAATTACATTTTCATGCTAAGTAGTCATAGATTCACTGCTGTATTTCAATCTGAGTGACTATCTTGATGAAAAACATAGGGGAAAAATAAAAATAATAGAACTCACGAGGTCACTAATGTACTGTAGGATGAAGTGGAAAGTAGTTTAGCACCTAATCATAGCAGCTGTTGTTTGTTGGAATGAGGAAATTGAGTTTATTTAAAATTTTTTTTTTTTGTCTTTGTCTTTTGTCTTTTGTAGGGCCGCATCCACAGCATAGGGAGGTTCCCAGGCTAGGGATCGAATAGGAGCTGTTACTGCCGGCCTATGCCAGAGCCACAGCAACTCGGGGATCCAAGCCATATCTTTGACCTACACCACAGCTCATGGCAATGCCAGATCCTTAACCACTGAGCAAGGAGAGGGATTGAACCCGCAACCTCATGGTTCCCAGTTGGACTCGGTTTCGCTGTACCACTATAGGAACTCTCAGGAAATTGAGTTTATATAATCATTAGTTGGTACATCTTGAAACATATATCTCCACAGTGACTTATTTCCACTGAAATTCTAAGAAAAAAATTTTTCTCTTTCAATTCTAATTCCTATAATGCCCAGATTTAATGGATATAATTAAGACAATCTATAATACTCAATGTGTTCAATAAATTGTTAGCATGTTAGCAATAATTATTAATAGCAATCGTAAGGACCCCTAGTAGGATAGAAAAATAAAATTAAAAGAAAGAAGACAATATAAGATACATTTTGCAAATAGAACCTGAGCATTATCAATTGATTGGATGTGGAAGTGATAAAGAAGTATGTTTTGAGCATATTCCAATATTTTGTGCCCAGTTTTCTAAAAATTATTAATATAGGGAGAAACATCAAGAAAATAATTATTATAGGTAAGAATTAAATTAAATTAATATAATTAATTAAAGGAGAAAAATGTTTGCGTTTTTTAGATTAGGCTAAATTTCAGTGGCCTACTACAGTAGAGATGGACCTAACACATGGGTTCCAGCAGTTCTCCAAGACAGCTGTTTACTATACAGTTGAGCCTGCTGCAATCTTATACCTACATGATACAAACACAAGGTCTTTCCACAATTATAGAACACACTATGGAAGTTTTTATTATTTTAATTCAATTTGTATGCCTTCTCCTTTCCTCCTGTGAAACACAGACCACTTGGCCCTACTAATACTGGGCTTGGCAATATGACGTGATTTAGCCAAAAGAATGTTGGCAGAGTATATAAAATAGGGGCTTACATGTATTTTTGCGGTTTGGTAAGGCCCCTTGTTCTGCCATTTTTACTAGAAAGCTGTTGTCCCTTTAGAATATGGTCTCAGACCAAAAGCAAAGAGCATGTAAGCCAAGCTGATCTCATACTAGTTCACAATTTCGGCAGGTGAGAAGGAAATGTCTTTAAATGAAAATTTAGACATTGTGTTATTGCATAGTGTTATTGCTGATCAGTGAACCAATCTAATAAAACTGTGTGGATTAACTAATATATAAATAAGACGGCATAGGTAGGTTTTACACAGACATTGATTGCTTCAGCCTGGAAGTGACACAAGTCATTTTAATGAACTGTATATTGATAACAGTTATTCTTCTTCATTGTTTTATAGATATCAGATTTTTGAGATAAAATCTATGCATCACAAAATTAATGCACTTAAAATAGAAATTCAATGGTTTTTAGCTTATTCACAGATTTGGGTAATCATAACACATTTAATTTTAAAACATTTTTGTCTTTTTCCTAATAAATCCTATGTGAATTATAAATTACTCCCATTTTCCCCCCAACTCTTTCAGTCCTAGGCAACTACTAATTTATTTTTGATCGCTAGAAGTTTCTGGAAAATCTCAAATAAATGGAACTGAAAAACTATGGTAATTTGTGACTAGATGCTTCTACTTAGCATAATATTTTCAAGGTTCATTCATAGTATTATATCATAACGTGTATTTATCCATGAACAGTTGAAGGACATTGGGATTGTTTCCATCTTTTGGCTATTTTGGATGTTATAGCTATGAATATTTATGCACAAGCTTTTGAGTGGACATATTTCCATTTTTCTTGAATATATACCTGGGGAAGAATTGCTGAGACATAATCATAATTTCGTTTAATGTCTTAAAAATAGCTAGACTGCCTTTCAAAACAGCTGTATTATTTTGCATTCCCACCAGCAGTATACGCGCGTTCCCATTTACTCTGCCAGTATTTGTTATTATTTGTCTTTTTGGGAGTAAAGTGTATTCACTGTATTTTAGATTTTGATTGCCATGATGGCTCATGATAGTCAGCATCTGTTCATATGCTTATTGGTTATTTGAATATACTCTTAGGACAAATGTCTATTTATAACTGTTTTCCCATTTTAATTGCATATTTATATATGTATGTTTATATTTGTCTTTTTAGGGTCATACCCATGGCATTAGAACTTCCCAGACTATGGGTCAAATCGGAGCTACAGCTGCTGGTTTATTCCATAGTCATAGCAACGCCAGATTGGAGCTGCACCTGCAACCTACAACACAGCTCATGCCAACACTGGATCCTTAACTCACTGAGCAAGGCAAGGGATTGAATCTGTATCCCCATGGATACTAGTCAGGTTCATTACCACTGAGCCATAATGGGAACTCCTTTTTGTTTATATTTTTGATTTATAGGTATTTTTAATATATTCTAGATATATCTTATTAGATATTTTGCAAATATTTTTCTAATTCTATGTGTTATATTTGCACTTTTTAACAGTGTATTTTGCAGGAAAAATATTTTATTTTGAGAATTCCATTTTTTCTTTGTTTTTAGTGTCATAGCCAATAAGGATTTCCCTAACCTCAAATTGCATTGATTTACTTTGATTTTTTTCTAAGAGTTTTATAGGTTTAATTTTATATTTATGCCTGTGATCCATTTTGAGTTAATTCTAGTAAATGGACTGAGGAAGGGGTGCAAATTCTTTCTTTTGCATTGGGGATATAATTTTTAAAGCATCATTTATTAGAAAGATTATTCTTCATATTGAGTAGCCATGGCATCCTTGTCAAAAATTTATTTTCAGTAAATGTGAGTTTATTTCCAAATGTTCAATTCCATTTTATTAATCTATTCTTATGCCAGTATCATATTATTTAGATTGCTATAGCTGTGTAGTGAATTTTGAAATGAAGAAATGAGTCATCCAACTTTGCTTTTTTTCATGATTATTTTAGTTATTTATAGTGTCTTGCAAAGACATTTATATTTTACAACAATTTAGCCTTCTCATTTCTGTGAAGAAGCCAGCTGAGATTTTGATAGAGATCACATTGAATCTGTAGACCCATTTATGGACATTCTTTTCTTAACAATATTGTCTTTTGTTCCAGAACAAAGTGTGTCCTCCATTTATTTAGGTCTTCTATAATTTCTTTCAGCAAAGTATTGTGATTGTCACAGCATAAATGTTCACTTTTGTTAAATTTATTCCTGATTATTTGATTATTTTTGACGTTATTGAAAACGGGAATATTTTAATTTCTTTTTTTTGTCTTTTTGCCATTTCTTGGGCTGCTCCTGCGGCATATGGAGGTTCCCAGGCTAGGGGTCCAATCAGAGCTGTAGCCGCCAGCCTACACCACAGCCACAGCAATGTGGGATCCGAGCCTCGTCTGCAACCTACACCACAGGTTATGGCAATGCCAGATCCTTAACTCACTGAGCAAGGCCAGAGATCAAACCCACAACCTCACGGTTCCTAG
The DNA here is from genome assembly GCF_016906955.1 of Phacochoerus africanus. NCBI lineage: Eukaryota > Metazoa > Chordata > Mammalia > Artiodactyla > Suidae > Phacochoerus > Phacochoerus africanus. The sequence continues at coordinate 163,665,078 of NC_062546.1, read as the reverse complement.
TCGGATTTGTTAACCACTGAGCCACGACGGGAACTCCTAATTTCATTTTTTGGATTGTTCATTCCTCATGTATAGAAATGCAAGTCATTTCATAATCTTATATTCTTCAAACTTACTGAATTTGCTATTTAGTTCTAATAGTACTTTAGTGGATTCCTTACAGTTTTCTATATATAAAATCATTTCATTAGCAAAAAGAGATAGTTTTATTTCTTCCTTTCCAATTTGGCTGTCTTATATTTCATTTTTCTTTGCCTAACTAATCTGGATAAAACCTAGAGTACAGTGTGGAATAGAAGTGGCAAGAGAGCACATCTTGTTTTGTTATGATATTAGGGGAAATTATTCAGTTTTTCATCAACTAGTGTGATGTTTGTTAGCCTTGCAAATTTCACATAATTTGTATCATATTAATTGATTTTCTAGTGGTAAACCAATCTTGCATTTCTTATATAAATCTCATGTGCTTATGGAGTTTTTATATATTTCTGAACTTGCTTGATTTTGTTTGCTAGTTATTTGTTGCAAATTTTTGTCTTTAGTCATAAGAGATATTGGTGTGTACTTTGTCTTTTGTGTCTGTGATGTGTTTTTCTGACTTGGTATCAGTATAATAATGGCCCCATAGAAGGGATTGGGAAGTGCTTCCTTTTTCTATTTTGGGGGAAGAACTTGTGGTTAATTGGTATTAAAACTTCCATAAGTGTTTGGCAAAGTTCGCAGGTGAAGCCGCCTTGGCCTTGGCTTTTCTTTGTGAGCAGTTTTTAATTACCAGCACATTTTCTTTTCTTGTTATAGTTCTATTTACCTTTTCTTTTTTTTCTGATTTGAGCTGGTAGTCTGTGTTTTTAAGAATTTGACTGTTGTGGAGTTCCTGTTATGGTTCAGTGGGTTAAGAATCCGTCTGCAGTGGTTCAGGTCATTGCAGAGAAGGTTTGATTCCCCACCCAGCTCAGTGGGTTAAGAGATCAACCACTGCCACAAGTGCAGTGTAGGTCACAGCTATAGCTTAGATTAAATCCCTGGTCCGGGAACTTCCATATGCTGGAGGAGTTGCAGCCATAACAATTTTTAAAAATATAAATAAATTAATCAATCAATAAATAAAATTGATCATTTCCTCCAGAACAAATCAAACAAGTTAAACTAGTAAGTTTGATATAAATCTAATTGGTTCACATACAGTTGTTCAGAGTACCCCTTGTAATCATGTTATTTCTGTAGGTGTATGGTGAATTCTTCCTCTCAAATTACTGATTTTAATACTTTGTCTTCTCTCTTTTTTTCATGGATTAATCTAGCTAAAATTCTATCATTTTGTTGACTTTTACAAAGAATTAACATTTGGTTTTGCAAATTTTTAGGATAGAGTTTACAATCCCCAGGATAGGCTGAATGGATTTTTACCAAAGAGAGAGAGAGAGAGAGGAAATATAGTCCATGAATAAAGCAACTCCAGGTTCTCCATCCAAAGCTCACTGTAACTAGTGACCAAATAGGCAAAGTATTTCCAATGTACTATGGGAAGTACAAAGTAATTTTGGAACACTTTAGACACAGATAATAGATAATAGATAATATCTGATAAAGCACAAACATTCCTGTGAGAAGGTAAATGAAACCACAACATCAGATGAGAAAACACATTTTAAGAAAATGAGGCAGTAAGCAAGATAAAGGTGACAAATTTCGTATTCATTTTGATAAGATATCTCAAAATTTTCATTTACTCTTAACCACAGGCTATGGAATATATGGAATATAATTTATAAAATACTGAAGTTTCTAGAGCTTTCCTCTTCCTTCTGTCCTTTCTCTTAATGGTCACAGCAATGGAAACACAAAGATGTCTTAAGTCAAAGATTTTTTAAAAAATCAATTAATGAAAATTGTGTTTTCCTTTTTTGTAGTTATAATTTAAAAAATAAATTGCTGCTGAAAAAGAAATAAAATATGTCAAAACATTAAAAGATTATAAAGAAAACAAATTTTATCAGGGGAAGAGTGTGGCACTGTTTTCGTCTTTTTTTTTTTTTTTTTTAGGGCCTCACCCGAAGCACATGGAGGTTCCCAGGCTAGTGGTCTAATTGGAGCTGTAGCTGCCAGCCTACACCACAGCCACAGCAACGCCAGATCCGAGCTGTATCTGCAACCTACACCACAGCTCACGGCAACACCAGATCCTTAACCCACTGAGTGAGGCCAGGGGTTGAACCAAAACCTCATGCTTCCTAGTTGGATTCGTTTCTGCTGCACCATGATGGGAACTCTGGGTATGGCTTTTAAGAAAGCATAGTGGATAAATGTATCTCAATGGTTTATAGCTTTACTATAAACATTGAATTTATCAAATTTGAACTGAGGAGGCAAATGAATATTCCTTCAGAGTATACACAACAATCATAATATAGAGAAAAACTTAAATTATCAGTATTTAGGTCAAATTTGAATGAGACAGTAAATTCAGAAGATATTTCTGTCTACATATCGTGTTATTGGTTAGAGCTCTTTATTGAACTAAGACATTTTAGAAATAGCAAAGTACTCTGAAACATATGTTTGAAGTACACAGAAATCCTTAAATTTTAAAACATATGTTTTGTTTTTTTTTTTCCTGCCTTGTCTGTAGTTTTAAAAATCAGTTGAGGAATTCCTGTCATGGCTCAGTGGTTAACAAATCCGATTAGGAACCATGAGGTTGCAGGTTTGATCCCTGGCCTTGCTCAGTGGGTTAAGGATCTGGCATTGCTGTGAGCTGTGGTGTAGGTCGCAGACATGGCTCAGATCCTGTGTTGCTGTGGCTGTGGTGTAGGCTGGTGGCTACAGCTCTGATTGGACCCTAGCCTGGGAACCTCCATATGCCACAGGAGTGGCCCTAGAAAAGGCAAAAAGACCAAAAAATAAATAAATAAATAAAAACCAGTTGAGCTTTGGAGAGTTTTTAATGTGACTGCTGGATGTTCAAATCACAACTCACTGTTGATAAACTTGATTCCTTTCTCGAAGCACTAGCTTTTCAAGTAGATATTTATTGAAAACACAAACACTAGACATGAAAATAGTCCTTCTCTAGAATGAGACAAGTGTGAGTTTGCAATGCACTGTATACACAGGCTTGATCACCCACCCACACCTTCTTGTCAAGAGATTCTTTCCCTGCTCTCATCAGCAAGACTCTGAAATGTAGGGATTTGGCTGAAACTGATTTCCTGTTTTTTTGCCAGCATGTCTCTGAGATTCACTGTCGAGAGATGTAAAAGAACAGACAGCTGTCCCCAGTCTTGAAGACTCATCTGCTGTATTAGTTTAGAAAACCATCTTAACAGCCATTTAACCTTTAAAGAGCGTATTTAAAAATAAATTCCTTGTGCAGTTGTCTATTACAAGAATATGAGTTATTTTCCTACTAGAAGGGAAAAAAAAAAAAAAGAAAGAAATCTGTGCTGCAAAATTAGCCCTGTATCAGGTCCATGTCCTAAGGGAGAACCAGTTGTTTCTTAGGTTATCTGCACCACTGGGCTTCAACTAATTAATTTTATTTTCTAATAGTATACCTCAAGGAGGTCACATTATTAAACTTTGATTGAATGAAGCAGCAAGGCCAGAAAGCTTTGACAAGCAATGAAAATTACCTACTATTCATAGAAACCCAGAAAATCAAATACTACTTATTCGTTATTGAAAATGGGAGGCTGATGTGCTTTGCTAGAAGAGCACTGAACTTGGAGGTAGGGAAAAATGTGCATGTCATTCGCTACCATTGGATTTGAGCAAGTGAGTTGATTCTTCAAGCTTCATTCATCTGTAAAATGGAGGTAATAAGAACACTTTGTTCATAAAGTAGTTTGGGAATTAAAAGAAATAATAAAAGTGACATAAATATTGATAACTACAAAAATATAACATACTATCATCATCAATATAAACATATGCTTTTTAGGGCCACACCCACAGCACATGGAAGTTCCCAGGCTAGGGGTTGAATCAGAGCTATAGATGCTGGCCTATGCCACAGCCAAGAGAACATGGGATCCAAGCTGACTCTGCAACCTACACCATAGCTGGTGGCAACACCATCCCTGATCCACTGAGTGAGGCCAGGGATTGAACTTGCATCCTCAGGTTCAACAAACAAATTTGTTTCCTCTGGGCCACAATGGGAACTCCAATTTTAAATAGAAGAGTTAAGTACTTCCTTTAATATTCCGTGCCTTTGGACATTACCATACCCAGTTCCTTCTAATAAAATAAATTTTTATAAATATTTTTCATCCATAAATAATCAAGATACCACAGGATAAGTCTAGAGGGCTATATTTCAATGAGGGAAAAATCTCATAATGAAATGTAATTGTACCAAGAGGTTTCAGTAATTCTTGATAGAACTTGCTATGAAGCATTTCCCCTTTCTGTAATTATGTACTTTGTTCATATACTCACTGGCTTTTCAAAGAGATTTATCTGTTCATACCGACCAGATTGAATGTAGAAGAGTTGCCCTTACACTCTCATTGAGCAGGAAGACCTCTGAAATCTAGGATTTTCCTAACCCATGAAGGGAAGGAGAACTCCAAAAGTTTAATCACAATGAGGATCTGCTGCCCAACTGGGAAACTTCTTTGACAATAAGAGCCTTACTAAAGATTTCCATTCTTGTTCTTATCGGTGATGCCTGATATGCCACATCTCCTATCCTATTCTTTCCCCTACTCTTATCTCCTCTTGTCTCCTGACAGGGGCCAAGCCAGAGCCAAAAGCAAATCTTATCATACATACTTTGCATTTATGAGGTTGGCTAGCTAAAATTCTCAAATGTTGCAGCGTTTCTAAAGCATAGCCTGAAACTTACAGAAATTGAATCAATGAATCCTTCTCTTCATTTAGTAGGACATTGTCCTACTAAAAATACTTGTAGACATATTGTGGCATTAACTGAGATTCTGATACAAATTTAGCCATGCCATTGTCCCATATACAGATAGTTGGGGATACAGCTTGACTGAGATGACTGACTGTAATGGAAAAAAATGGAATTTTCTTTCACATAGCAGTCCAGAGCAGAGCCAGAAGAGTAGCACACAGAAAGAAGTAGAAATGCCTGACCTTGAGCACTGCCAATCAGCAGTATCCCTTTAAACACTTCCCTCTCTCTGTGTTTAAAAGAGATGTAATGACATTTTTAAGTTAACATGTACACAAGTGGTCAAAAAGATGTTGAAACTATCTTACCTGTTATAGGAAGTGGGACTGTAGATTAGAGTCGGAAATGGGACTTCATTGTACAAATGATTGAGTTCTTCTGGGCATCCTAAGTCAGAGTTTCCAGAGATGAGGCCAATGCATATCTGTCTTTACAGTGTTCTACTGGTGATTCTAATACGAACCTATAGTTAAATATCAATCTGCAGAACGTGGCCTCAGTTTTCTAGGAACTGCGACCTTTAAGAGAAGATTTGTATTAACTTCCTGACTCCTAAACACTGGTCTTCAGTAGGAACTGCCATTGCACTGAGCTGGGGAGGAAGAATGAGGGATGTGGGCTTAGAGAATTATCAATATCCTCAGGTCACAGTACTTTGTGAGATAAAGACTTGGTGTAGTCTGCAGAGTCAGTAAAATCGCAGGACGTGATGAAAAAAGCTGACTCTGCTGGAACTCTGTTTTCATAATAAAATAAATAATCTTATTAAAAAATAATAAAGGCACGCAATAAAAAATCAAACGAAAAGTATTCGTTTTCTTATCAACTTATACTCTCAGTTCCTATAGTTAACTAGGAAGTTAGTAGCTTCTAAAGCAAATTTACAGAATAAAAATAAAATTTACAATTCAGTGCATATGCCTTTGTTGTTTAAAAGGGAAAGATTGTTTTTTCCTTTTATTTTTCTTTGTAAAGTAATGTATTTGGGTGATCTTTTAAAATTAGCACAATATAGATATTTAATACACTTATATGGCATGGTTATGTAACAATATGTTTCAATGTATTACAACATTCTCACATTACTTGATTTTGATGTGATGCTCCTTCTTAAGAACTTTATAAAGCTGGATTTAATCTTCTACCAACTATGCAAGTGATAGGGGTCAGGCTATTTCTAAGATTTTGCTATGGCAGAAAATACTGCAATAATTTCTCTTTATACTTTTGGTAATATATCTGTAAATATATTCCTGGAAGAGAGATTTTCAGGTCAAAAAGTATAGCTATTATTTATTTTGACCTGTTCTATATATCCACTCCTGGTCCAAAAAAATTGTACTTGTTGAAAAGGTTGAAACTCCCTTCAAAATTGTGATGGTGCTTGTTCTCTCATCCTCATCAACGGTGGCTTTTATCATCCCTTTAACTTCTTTTTTTTAAAAGGATTTAGATGTTTTACTATTTAGTTATCATTATCACCAACAGTCCTGTGTTCAACATCAAAGTGTTACCTCAGAACTTGTTACCTCAGAACTACCATCTAATCACTCATTCACCCATTTGTTTACACAATAGGAAAATCCTATGGCCACACAGCCATTAAAAAGGCATCAATTCCGTTAAATGTACTTCCTCCTCTATGAGTCATGCATGTATAATGGGAAATGATATATTCTGGCTATTTGCCAAAAGGAAAAAATAACACATATTGCCCATGTAATTGAAAATATGTTCATTTTCGAAATTCATAAAATCTGCAGCTTGGTTGGGAAGATTCTTGACTCATTGAGGATTTCAAATTCCTAATTTAATTAGACATAGGTTATACTTCTGAGAGACTGAATTTTGGTGTGTAGAAAGGAGATATGAAGATGTAATTTCTTTATTATGTGAATAGCCTCATATATAGGCATTTGAGTAGCTATTTGTCTAATCTATAGCTCTCTCTACACATGAAATAAGAGATTAAAAAATATGTTGTAGGAGAACATAAGAAACTTAAAGCTTGAAATAGATTATTTTAGTCCTCCCCCCAACAAAGGCTGCTTTTCTTTATAATGTTCCTGTCTGTGGTTATTGAATGGCAAAAGGCTGAGGCCGAATATACCCTTGAAGACAAACTCTGATTAACGGCAGGTCTCAATCTGTAATTGAAGTATAATTAACTATCCCATCATTGGCCTTGTTTAAAACTTATGGACATGGTAGCAATAGCCATAGTTTCTGATAGTAGATAACATAATGATGAAATGCTTTCTTACATTACTGAAAATGTACTTAATTGATGCACTTTAACTTGATAGTCTGAAATTTTATCCAATCATTTGCATATTCTGTGCAAAGAGAGGTTTGCTACTTTCTCATGGAATCATTTCAAATCAAAGTGTTGTTCAGCTTAGAGGACATTCAGTTACTGGCACTTGAGATATATGTACAAAACTATTGAAAAATGGAAGCACAAATATGAGATTTATCTAACTTGTTTTTCTAAATACGGAAAACTTATTTAAAAAACTTGACTTCTCAAATAGATCTCCAAGGGGAAAAATGCACATAGTACTTCTTTTTTTCCAATTATTTTGGTATTTGGATGCATAGGTAGTAAGTAAATAGATGAATGGAGGTCTGAAATGATGATGCCAAATTTTTAGCAATTGAAAAATGGAAATAAGGTAGGAGAGACAAAAATCATTTACTTTTTACTTTCTTAAATTCTTGGTTATTTCATTTGATTTTTTGTTTGCCTCTTTGTTTTTCAAAGTGAGCATGGATTTTTTTAACTTTGGAAATTTAAAATTGTAATTCAAAATAAACAATTCTAAGCACATAATTTTTAAAAATTTTCTTATTTGATCCTTTGGCACACATAGTGGTAGTTGCAGGGTTGTAATTATTATTGGTTATACCTCAGTCCCTGGGATAATCTATCTGAGTGGATGAGATGTTATTATGAGATATTATTATGAGATGAGTGAATTCCTAGATAAGCATGTTCACTACAAATTTTTGCAATATGGAAATGTTCTATTAACCATTCTGTCACTAGTCTCACATGACCAGGTAGTACATAAAATGTACCAGTGAGACTGAAAAATGGAATTTTTAAATTCTACTTAATATTCACACATATGTATAATTACTACCCTACTTGACAGCATAGCTATAGATCATAATCAAAGATTTTGGTTCTAAGGAAAACCAAAGGAGAAAAATGATGTCTTCTTGTATCCTCTGAAACAGGAAGTTCCTTATGAAGGCAAGTTTCAATCTTTGACATCTGCTCCTGACATTAGAAAGCAAGTATAAAGGAGTTCCCTATGTGGCTATAAGGGATTGGTGGTATCTTGGGAGTGCTGGGACACAGGTTTGATCCCTGGTCCTGCACAGTGGGTTAAGGACCTGTCATTGCTGCAGCCATGGCTTAGGTTTCAACTGCAGCTGGGATCTGATCCTTGGCCTGGGAACTTCGTTAAAAAGAAAAAAGAGAAAGTATACACTTCACTGACCACTCCCGGGCCTATTTATTATTACAACTCAACCATTAGCAGTGGGAACAACATATTATTGGCTCAAGTGCTTGATTTTAATAAGGAAGATGACATATTACTCTACTCTATGAAAAAAATCAGGACTGTAGTATATAAGATGAAGTTATTGTAATGCTTGCTATGGTACATGCAGTTTATAAACAAACTTAGTCTTCTCTTCCTCTCTCAAGTTTAGATAATTACAAACAGGATATTATGGGATTATTCTCTACCATTCCATAGTGTAATCTATGAACGCATTGTTAGAATATAATTTATGAATAAGACTATGTAAAGTGTTGATTCTTTTGATTCTATTCTCCCAAGACAAGATGTTCAGCTTAAGAATACATTTATATTAACTCACAGCTCAAGCACAAAGAGTTTCCTCCCAGGAAATTCAAATCAATTAAATAAAAATACCTGATATGTACAACTGGTGTACTACAGGCTATGAATTAAGGAATGATTTTTTTTTTAAAGAAGCATTTTTGATCAATTTCTATAGTCAATCAGATAACAAGCCTATGTTAGAAGGGTATAGACAGATGTACGTTTTAGGGTTTTATTTACAAATAAAGCATATCTTAATTTCCCCTTACAACTAAGCTTTATTCTTGCCATGTAACTACATAATTAAGCCTTAAAATATATGTTATATCTCATAATTTCAAAAATCAGGTTTAGATATGGATTTGAGTATTTAATACAAACAGATACTAAATAGAGAGAGATGGGTGGTACATAGATTTCAATTTAAATTAACTTTTGAAACCCTAAAGCATTAAATGAGTTGTACAGGTTTTAAAAAAAAATCACATACAAAGATTTGCTTCTTTTCTTTTAATTCATAACAGATAAAATTAAAATGAAGATACCATGTTCCATTTCTGGTTTTATTGGTATAGCTATTTTTACCTGATTATTTATTTCAGCTTCAGGATTTTTTTCCTTGCAAGTTAGATCTTGCAAAATTAGAGTGGGTGGGAGTTTTCATTATCTTCCTGCATTTTTTTCACCGTTCATGGCGATAGAGTTTATGCTAAAATTCCATGGGAAAAATGTTCTGAAGAAACTTCAATCAGTTAAACAGAAAAATAGAAATTAAGCTAACAATATCCTATATTGATTTGATGCATTTGAACTAATTACTGGAAAGTGTATCCCTCTCTCTGAAGAACAATATCCGGTATGTCAAGATTGTATCATCTAACATATAAATAACCTAAGCTAACACAAATATATACTTAATTTTCCATTCAAAATTGCCACTGCAGGGTGTTAAACTGTTATTACTGTAATGAAAGTGTTCCAATAATGAATTAAACAGTTTAATGTTTTCCATAGTGCATTAAAAGGATCCAATCTTTAGAAATACTGAAAATGTGCAACCATTTCACAACTATGAACTAACATACTTTAAACATGCTGTTTGGAGTTAACAGAATGTTTATACATGAGTTGGAGAGCTTAATGGCAATAGCAGGGTGATTTTACCTTTAAGATGAAACATTAGAGAGAGAAGGTTTACTTTACTGATAAGTATTTCTACACAGCAATATTCCCAACTGTGCAAATAGTAAAGCTGAAAAATAAGCCTCAGTGTCAAGAATATATTGAGTTGTTTAGATACTTGCTATAAAATTACATCTTTAGGCCACTAGGAATATCTAAACAAACAAGAGATAAGACAGGCAGCAAAGAAAAGGGAAAGAGAAGAGCAAGATAAAACGTGCATTGTGTATACATACAAATACAGCTGAGGGACATCTGAGCATACCATTATGCATTATATAAGTATGCAAAACCACAAGGTGGATTTGGGAATGTGGAAAGAGAAGGAGTGGGAGATAATGATAAGGACTAGGGAGTGAGTGATCTCTAAACTTAAAGATTTTTATTCATTTATTTACTATTTTTTCATCATGAAACTATTAAACTAAGGGATGGTATAACCAAATCTGCAATTGAGAGGATTGCAATAGGCAATGTGATCACAAAACCCAAGGGAGGAAAAATGTGAAAAAGCGACGAGATCTTAAAAAGAGAGGATGGGTGTGGAATGAAGAAGAGTCAGCACAGGAAGACATCCAAACCACTGGAAAGTATAAGTTGAAAGTTTGTTTCACTAAAACTTTGAATTCATAAGGACTATTTCTGTCCTTAACTAAAATTCAAGAGCCCATATTATGCCCATGGTTCTAGCATCTATAGTATATATAGCTATATTCTTAGTATTATTTGGATTTTTTTTTTCTTTTTTCTTTTGACAGCTGACCTGAAGCATATGGAAGTTCCAGGCCAGGAGTCAAATCAGAGCTGCACCCGATGCCTACACCACAGTCATGGCCACACCAGATCTAAGCCAAGCCTGTGACCTACCTTTCAGCTTGTGGCAACAACAGATCCTTAACCCACTGAGCGAAGTCAGGGATTGAACCCAAATCCTCAGAGATAATATAGGTCCTTAACCTGCTGAGCCACAGTGGGAACTCCTTATTTGGATATTAAACTCTATAATAATATCATCTTTTGTTTTCAACTGTGTGGTTTAGTTATACTGGAACTGCTGCTTCTTTATATAGCCCCTAGAAATTTCACCAAAGTATATGACTACTGGGAGGGAAGGGAGCAATAAGAAAAAAAAATGAAGTCTTCAAGGAAGTTTACTTAATTCCAAAGAGGAATGAGGTTGTGGCATTTATGAGTCTATTAGATTATTTTAGTACCCAGAATACTTAGAGTTCTGGGTGAATAAAGAGCCCTGATCCTTTTACACTTTAACTTTTCTAAGGATGATACTAAGCTCTAGCTCTCACATTTAAAGATGCTTATACAAATGGAGTGAATTATAAAAAGAAAAACAAAAGAAAAACACAAATATAGCATATTTTTATCTTATATGAACTTTGATTCAACTATAATTGAAACTGGAGGTGTGTGAAGACAGAGAAAAGAGCTGGTGACTGGTCAGCCCTTGGTTCAATGCCTTGTTATTTTTAGTTTTGTTCTGTGTTCTTTGAAAAGGATAACCAAATAAACACCAAGTATGGTACCTCCAAATGACTCAGGTTTATCATTTCCAACTCCCTATTTTTCTTACACATTTAAGAAAGAGAGAAGATTCTAGTAAGTAATAAGCAAGATGGGTATGAAATTCTCATTTAAGAAATGGAGAATCTGAAGTTAATTGAATGAGTCTCATGAATTAGTGCTTTTTTTTTGGTAACAAAATTACTTTGTAGTGAATATATAATCATTTTACTCCAGATGGTTTTGTCATCACTTGTAAGTTTTAGAGCATTTTAGAAATTCTCCCTTGGGTTCTGTGAAATACTTCTATAATACTTGGTAACATGTGTCACCACATCACTGTTATTTATGACTGTGAATTTCCCCATTACAACTAGTTTCTATTAGTTGAAAAAGAAGAATGCATAAAAGTGATGGTAATAAAAACTATGAAGACATTTATTTTGTGTAACTCCAATGTGGAGAAGGATAGCACATAAATTCGTCTTGTCAGGAGCAGAAATATTTTTTTTTGGTTCAATTTGTAGCAATAGATTTTTTTGATGAAAGTGGCAGGCATGTCTAAATATGTTCCAGGAAGCTGTCAGTAGTGATAGTTTGAGAAAAGGAACTGTAAATAAAGTGATAACTGCTTTCAAAGATTTGTAGACATTTATGTTCCTTTAATAGTAATTTAATGATTATTTAACGCCTTAAAATAGAGAGAATATTGATATTATGTGTCCATTGAAAATTATTCTAAATAAAAACAACAAAAATGTAAAATTGTCAACACACCCTAGGATGAATTCAAGATTTGAAAAATAAAGCAATTTTAAAAGATATTAAACTATAACAACTTAGATGCCTAGAGCTTATTTATGAGCTGACTATATAAAATTTTAAGAGATTGATGAACTTTGAAGATATAAATAAGGAGTTCCCGTCGTGGCGCAGTGGTTAACGAATCCGACTAGGAACCATGAGGTTGCGGGTTCGGTCCCTGCCCTTGCTCAGTGGGTTAAGGATCCGGCGTTGCCGTGAGCTGTGGTGTAGGTTGCAGACGCGGCTTGGATCCTGCGTTGCTGTGGCTCTGGTGTAGGCTGGTGGCTACAGCTCCGATTGGACCCCTAGCCTGGGAACCTCCGTATGCTGCAGGAGCGGCCCAAGAAATAGCAAAAAGACAAAAAATAAATAAATAAATAAATGAAGATATAAATGGCTATCACTTTCATTTCAATAAATATTTGCAATACATTTGAACATCATCAATTAGAGCATTGGCTGCATATGTTAGCATGATGCATTTTAAAAAATCATTTTTTCTATTAGATGCCATAAAAATGTTAGGAAAAATTAAAACCCAAGTATGAGAGATAAAAAAAATAACAATCAATGTAGTAAAAAATATTGGAGACAAGAGATAGATAGAAACACTATACAGGGATTTTGTAAACATTGAATTTTACCCAAAGACTGCAGTGGCATCAGGATAGCAGATGGCAAAGTGCTAACAGCACAGGAAGACATCCAAAACCACTGGAAAGTATAATTCAAGAAGCTATATGAGGTACCAAGGGACCATCTAGATGGGACCAAGTGTGAGGCAATCATCTGCACAGCCATAAAATAACCTTCACCTTTCCTGGCAGAGAAGGAAACTGCAGTAAACAAGTTCAAACTGGGAAAGGCACATGGTACAACATTGCAGATGAACTCATAAATGAGGCGGCAACTGTGCACTAAGTGTCCTTCATAAAACTTGTCAGTGGGCAAATGGGGAACAAGGGACTGGCCGAGTACCAGTGCAAATCAATCCACGTAACACTTCCCCGTGCCAGCCAGACATGAAAGAGAGTGAGAGCTGCTGAACATTATCACTCTCGCGTGGAAATGTGAAGCTGCTCATTTCCTGTGAGAGAGAGGCATCTGGGGTCCCAGGGAAGAGGAAGATGAGAAAGAGAGAGAATGATATTTGTTTCTATCAGAGGAGATCACTCAATCAGATTTTCAATTTGGATTTCACTGATGACAAAGGTATCGAGACCACTGAGTGCAAACTGAAAGCACTTATAATGATTTATAAAGATAACTTGATTATAATAGTGCGGCGTCACATTCCAGACACTGAGTACCTTGACCACATGTGATCCAGTAAGTTGATGATTAAATACCATGGTGCATTATGAATTTGGGTAATATTTGAAGTCCTAGCTGTGAGAATAAAAAAAAATAAAAAATACTAAAAAATAAATTTAAAAACTTGCTTAAAGGAGTTTTTAAAAGATCCAAACTTGTCAATTTCATTTTCAACTGATGAAACCAAAACTCTATGACAAAGTTTTCCCCATGCCTCCATTCTCCTCAAACACTGCAGTTTTGCTTTTTTACTATATGTGCATGTTTTGGGTAGGGGGAGGCGATGAGGATTGGGAGACATAGAGGTTATCAAAGTTTTGTCAATTCCCTTCAGCCAAAGACCACCTGTGACACCAATTAAACAAGTTGGATTTAATACTCTTTGCAGCAAAGGAGACTGTATACCTCCAGGATCTGTGAGACATCTCATTAAGAAGGTATTAGAAAGAACTTGTAAGATTTGGGCTTGTGTTAGGTGACCGGGGGGAAAGTTAAAAGAAGTCAGACTTTGTTCTGGAGGCAAAAGTAATTCTATGATTGGGTATCTTAATAAATCTTATCTAAAGTGAAGACTAGCCCTGTGCTAAAGCTATAATTGAGAAAAAAACAGCAGTCACTCTGACTAGCAGGATAGAAAAAGTTGGTCATTTTTGTGGCTTTGACAATGATCTTATTTGGTCAGTGTTCAGTCATGATTATGCAGGGGTCTTAGTGTTGTTTTAATCCATCATGACCACAGATTGGCCTTGTCTAAGTCTGATGTTCTGTGAAATTATTTCTGTTCACCAGGACAGTACCATAGACTAGCCATGAATGCCCTCCCAGCTTGTAGCAACAAGGTCTAGTTTACATTGCCAGCTAGCACCTGGATATCAGGGATTGCTTGTCTTGTCTCAGTGTTATGGTAGATCCAGCTATTTTCCCAAATATAGTCCAATATAATAATGATTTCCTGCACTCTATTATTGACACAGCCTAATCTCTATTGCATTTTAGATCTGTTTCCTCTGCTTGCTTGCAATGCCAGTGAATACTTTGCATACTCAGTAAGTGTGATGTGTATCTGAAAATGAAAAATGAAGAAAATTCTATTTCCCTTCTTAAACCAACCCTCTTTCAGTGTATCTTATTTGGTTTTATTTCTGAACTAAAATCCTTGGCAATATCTTCCTTGGCGATATCTTTCAGTCCTCTATCTCACCTTTCTCTAACTTGCATATCCAAATATTATCTGATCTAATTGATTTTAACCAATAAAAAAACCTCTTGAATATATCCTAAACTATCCACTTTACTTCCTGCCTAGTTCATACCCTCGGCTTTGAACTGCTTCCAGCATTACACTGTTTCCTGTATTTTCCTAACCCCATCCATTCCAACTAGGCAATTTTCATCATCTTTGACTCCTCTTCATCATTTGTCACAACTCCCAGCTGTCTTCTGCTTAAAGGTTACCTTCCACTCATTGCCAAACCAAGTTTTTTTTGTTTTTTTTGTTTTTTTGGTATTTTATGACAGTTCTCTTACCTTTGTAATAAGTGGTTCCCATTCTTTAATCATTATCAGTTTTAAATGTTAGAGTTTCAGGAGCTTCTATTCCCAACTTGTGTCAGTTTGCTCCCCACTCTAAACCTTTTCACCATCCTCTGTCCTTGCCCTTGCCCACCGGGCCTGACTCCACCGCTATAGTCTGCATCACCTAGGCTCTTGCGCAGGCACCCCCTCCCTCTACTCACTACAAAGTCAGTCAAGAACCTCCACCTCCACAATCTTGGTATCACTTGCCCTCCTCTAACTCTCAACCTTTCAGGACTAGTACTGGTAAGAGTTTCACACTGTTGTGATTCTCCTGGTGCCCCCACATCACCTATTGATCCTACAAAACCCTGCTCATACTTAGAACATGAAACTCTCTTCAAAATCCTGGTTCATGGGATTGGGACAGTATGAGGTTGTCAGGACTCTGGGTGACTCATAAATATTGGTTCATTTCCCCTCTGCATAGTTCCTATATTTGTGTCTCAATACCTTTATCTTCAACTTTCTTGATTTTCATCTATGTCTTTATTGATTTTTCAACTACTCATTTCTAACTGCTTCCTCTATATCTTCACCCATATGCTTCACAAGCACTTCAAATGCACTGTTTTAAAAACATTTTCCTTCAAAGTTGCTCCGCTCCCATCTTTGCTGTCTCCCTAGGTAACAACCCCATTTACCTAATTGGCTGAGCTGGAAACCTAGGAGTCATTCTAAGTCATCTCTTTTCCTCCAACTGCAACCAAATTCCACCAGTATCCCTAAATTTTTGTTGATTTGTAAATTGTTTGTATTAAATACCAATACAAAAGAATGTTTTATATATACATGAAAATTTGTAAACAGCACGGTCTCCTGAGTCTGAAAAAATATGTCTCTTGTCTTTCCTTATCTAATCAAATTCTCTTCCCCCTTCAGAAGTAACCACTATCCTGATATTTGTATTCATCTATTAGAGAAGTCTAATGTGTATTTTCCATTTTTTTTTATATTTCATATTTGTAGTTGTTTCTTTTTAAAAGTAGCTTAGTCATCCTCTGACTTTTGCCTAATTTTTCATCTTTTTAAAAATTTTTATTAGATATATTTATTTTATATTCCATGTGTGATAATTCCAATATTTGAGTCTTTGCCGGTTCTGCTCTGTATTGCATATGGGATTTGTTTATTTGTCATTTTCTGGTAATTTGCTATAAGACTGTATTTCCTAAAATTTACCAGTGTGCTGAGACCAGCTCAGCAGGCGAGAGCTGAAGAACAGGTGCTGTGAAACTTAAGGAAAAAAGTTAACATAAAACAAGGCCTCACACCAGTCAGAATGGCCATCATTATTAAGTCCACAAATAACAAGTGCTGGAGGGGATGTGGAAAAAAGGGAAGCATCCTACACTGTTGGTGAGAATGTAAGCTGGTACAACCACTATGGAGACCAGTATGGAGATACCTTAGAAATCTATAAATAGAACTGCCATATGACCCAGCAATCCCACTCTTGGGCATATATATCTGGACAAAACTTTCCATAAAAAAGATATATGCACCTGCATGTTCACTGCAGCTCTATTCACAATAGCCAAGACATGGAAACAACCCAAATGTCCATTGACAGATTATTGGATTAGGAAGATGTGGTATATATACACACAATGGAATACTACTCAGCCATAAAAAAGAACAAAATAATGACATTTGCAGCAACATGGATGGAACTACAGACTTCCATACTGAGTGAAGTAAGTCAGAAAGAGAAAGACAAATACTATATGATATTGCTTATATCTGGAATCTAATATAAGGCACAAATGAACCTCTGAACTGAAAAGAAAATCATGGACTTGCAGAATAGACCTGTGGTTGCCAAGGGGGAGGGGGGAGGGGAGATGGGGAGCTTGGGGTTAATAGATACAAACTATTCTCTTTAGAATGGATTAGCAATGAGATCCTACTGTGTAGCACTGGGAACTAGGTCTAGTCTCTTATGATGGAGCATGATAATGTGAGAAAATAGGATGTGTGCATGTATGTGTAACGGGGTCACCATGCTGTACAGTAGAAAAAAAATTGTACTGGGGAAATAGCTATTAAAATAATAATAATTAAAAAAAGACACAGAGCCGTTTATCTTAATTAAAGGTGGGAACCGGGGGACTCAAGATCTCAGGGACCAAGAGCACTGCCTCAAGAAATCACACTGCTTTTATTGTGCACTTTAGGATTACCTCAAGTGAGGAAGGGGTTGTAGGTGTAGCATATAGGACTTTTTTAAAATTATTTTAAAAGTTCCTTTATTATTTTAAAAGTCACATAGCTGGTAGATGGCTAAGCTTTTACCCTGACCTTTAGGCATTTAACAATCATTCGTATTTGAGGAAGCTTGGCATTAGCTATCTATGCATAAGATCTAGAGAATCATCACTGTGCTTCCGCAATTGACATGCCTATCTGCAGCAACCCAGCTTGCCTAGGTTTGCACCTCCGTTCTCCTTGCTGATGCATATTCTGCTAACAACAGCTCATATACCACTTGGGGCCATGAGGTTCCTCTTTGTCTTATTCTTAAGAGGACTTATCATGCTGTGCAAAGGGCGTGCCAATCTGCAAAGGTCCTGCATGCCTAGACCAATGCATTATGTCCTCATTCAGCTGACCCTATGAATAACTTATGCCATTTGGTCTTTGTTCTTAAACTTAAGTCATTTACCAGCACTGTGACTGTTTTTCAAGCAGGAATGTGGGGTAAAGTAAAGCAGGGAAAGATGGAGTTTTCAGCATAGAATATAGAAGCAACGAGGCTAAGAATATATTTTAGAAACATGTCTCCTAGCACCAGTGAGACTGTTTTGAGGCTTCTTTTGGAGAAGATTTGTGTCTACCTCTCTTACATGCCTGTGTCCACTTCTAGGAAGGAATCATTTTAACTACACATTTACCTTGAGTTTTTTCACATCATGAAATGGTTTTATTCCATACCACAAACCTATATGAGCCTTGCTCTGTTTGCCAAATACCTGGGAAGACTTTTTATTTCTATTTTTATAATTCTTCATGAACTGTGGAGGTGTCAGGGGATGGATTTATATATCAATTTATCTTTGTATGCTATGTTGAAGTTCATATATTTGTGGTTTTATATCTAAGCAGAAAGTCTCCTATTAAATTTCTACCCTTGACTAGCCTTATGTCTTTCCTGAGCTTTATTCCTTTGTTTTGATTTTTTAAAAAACAAGATTATAATTGGCTTAAGTTCAATATGCCTATCAAATGTTTGGAAATCAATGACCTGCTTACCTCTTATCTTCACTTTTTTATACTTTTTGGACTCAAGATTCCTTGCTTAAACACACACATATGTAATATCTCAAATATATTCATATATTTGACATATATGTATTCATATTATATTATGAAGATCTATCATACATATAATTATATATATATGTCCTTATTTATATACACACAAATTTTTTGTCCAAAAATGTTAGTTGTTCTTGGTGTGATCATCAATCAATTAGGAAACAGCAGTTTTATATCCCTAATAGATTTTAAACCTCTTCTGTCTTCTGTTGAATTCTGGCCCTCATCATTCTTCATCTGCAGGATTGAAATATAATTCATTCTTCATGCTGATGACAGAGTGATCTTTCTCTAGTGCATTCTGGTTATTTCTTCAATCATTAGTCATAAATATGTCCTCTAATCTAGCATAATGTCTTTTACATAGTAGGAACCACATGAAAATATTGGGTAGGTTTAGTGAAATCTGACTCATCAATCCTAAGACAGTCTAATACTTCTTTTTCTTTTCTGAATAAAACTCCAACTCCTTATCTTGACATACAAAGCCCTTCCTAATTTAGCCTACTCCTGCCTACTCTGCCTTCTCAGCCTCAGCAAGCACAAGTCCCACACTTACTGCTCTCTTTAGTTCCCTTATCTAGAAGGATATCTGTAGAATGCTATGAGTTTATAACAGAGTTTGGGTGGGAAGGAATATAAAAACTATTGTGCAAGTATGATTGTCTTCTCATGACCTTTCAAAACTGCTCTTGCCACAGTGATATTTTAATATTATATTTATCATTTTACATCTCTAAACAAAAAATTGATTGGTTTCCCATTGTAATTAGATTAAAATTGATAATACTCAAAATGCCTTTAAAGGACTTAAATTTCCTGCATAAACCAACACATACTATTTCAACTTTTCCTGCCATTTTCTCTTTGAAGCCAGCATTTCCTTCACAGTGAACGTATTCATTTCTTGCCGTTAGTATGTTCCTCATTATCTTAGTGCTTTTGCAAATTTTGTTTATTTTGTCTGAAAGGCTTTACAACTTTTCCCCTGGTTAGACTCCTGTCTTAGTTGGCCCAGGCTACTATAGCTAAATGTCAAGACTGGTCAGCTTAGACATTTATTTCTCACAGTTGTGGGGGCTGGGAAGTCCAAGTTCAAGGTGCCAGCAGATTCAGTGTCAGGTGAGAGCCCTGTTCCTGGTTTACAGATGGTTATCTTCTCATTGTGTCCTCACATGTTATAAGGTATCAAATCAGCTCTCTCGTGTCTCTTCTTAGAAAGGCACTAATCCGGAGTTCCCGTCGTGGCGCAGTGGTTAACGAATCCGACTAGGAACCATGAGGTTGCGGGTTCAGTCCTTGCCCTTGCTCAGTGGGTTAACGATCCGGCGTTGCCGTGAGCTGTGGTGTAGGTTGCAGATGCGGCTCGGATCCCGCGTTGCTGTGGCTCTGGCGTAGGCTGGTGGCCCCAGCTCCGATTCGACCCCTAGCCTGGGAACCTCCATATGCTGTGGGAACAGCCCATGAAATAGCAAAAAGACCAAAAAAAAAAAAAAAAAAAAAAGAAAGGCACTAATCCCCTTCAAGAGCATTCCAGCCACATAACCTAATTACCTCCCAAGGTCTCACTTCCAAATATTTCACCTTGAGGGTTAGGGCACCAACCCATAGATGTTGGGAGGACATAATCAGTCCTTGGCACCACCTCTGCCTGGATTTTCATAAAACTACTAACAGTTTATATCCATTAATATTGGACTAGATGGAGTTAACAGATGCTGAGGCTTCTTGTAATGTTTATTTGGGGGGTA
Source organism: Phacochoerus africanus (assembly GCF_016906955.1). Classification (NCBI taxonomy): domain Eukaryota; kingdom Metazoa; phylum Chordata; class Mammalia; order Artiodactyla; family Suidae; genus Phacochoerus; species Phacochoerus africanus. The sequence goes on along the minus strand of NC_062546.1, from coordinate 163,644,832 downwards.
CTTATTGTTTGTAAAATTATATTTGTGTCATTATCTGATTAATGTATTTCTTTCCCATCAGAAAAGTCCACTTACAAATTCCACTAGGAAAGACCATATTTGTTTGTTCACTAGTGCCCAGTGGAGTCCCTGGTACATAATCAACTAACTAATACCAGCTGAAAGAGCATTCATGTCTGTCTTGCTCTGTAGAGTGGGTCCATACTTTCATCAGGCTCATAAAGGAATATGTTAGCCAGAAAAGTTAAGGTGTATGGGACTAGGTGTTCTCTAAATTTTCTTCAAAATCTAGAATCTCATGATTTTCTTATACGCCCTGACTAATAATTTTCCCTACAGTTGAAAAATTTGATGTTTTCAACTGTAAATGGAAAAATTCAGTACCTAATAAGTATACTTACTATCAAATCATGTTTGATGCTATTGCATATTTATGTAGGTGGAGAGGAGGAGCATTACAAAGAATGCAGTTTATGCGGTTTTCTTTAAATAAAAACTCCAAATATAGCACAGGCACAGAAATTTATTATTATCATATAGAGATAAAAACTTAAATCTTTACAGTTGTCTCTTTTTTGTTTAAAACTTTAGGTGTTCAGAGTTCCCTGGTGGCTCCATGGGTTAAGGACCTGACATTTTCATTGCAGTGGCTCTAAGAAAAATTTGATGTTTTCAACTGTCAATGGAAAAATTCACTACAAGCATACTAATATACAATCATGTTTGGATGTTAACTAAAATCCTACTAGAAACCTTAACAGAAAAAGAAATGTTGAAACTATAATTATTTGCCAACCATATCCATATTAGTAGTAAAAGCACAATTTTTGTAATATTTTTAAATAATAAAAATAAGATAATGATATCCATTACTATCATAAGAAATTAAGTCAAAATACTAATGTGTTAATCAGTAAAAAAGAAATTTGGAAGTTGGAAGAAAACATCCATGAATAGGTCCATGTATATTTGTTTCATTCACCTTATAATTGCTTTTTTGTCTTTCACTGCTTGGCATAAAGGTGAAAGAAAGAGAACAGATTCAACAAGGAAAAAAAAACAGGAATCTTATACAAATACACAAAGTCAAGAAACCATAAATAATTTCTTCCTTTTTCAACTACATAAGCAATATGTTCTTGAAAAATGCATTTTGGCACACTAGTGTGAAAAATCCCTGTTAGACTTTTATTTTCTATTGTTTACATTTTAAGTAAATCTGGTATATATTTATTGGTCTCAGAAAAATATAAAGTCAAAATAATTTAAGATACTTTGATAGAAACATTGCTCTCAAAACTAGGTAAAATCCCAGAAAACCTATGATAGTGGCAAGAAATATTTCAAACACAGTAAATTTAAAATCCAATCCATTGCTTCAGATATGCAGGGTTACAGATGCTAGTGTTAGCACTGATTTTTGTTCTTGATTGTAATAAGTTAGCCAGAAAATGGGGAAATGTTTCCACTTATTAACCACTGACACTAACAAGGGCTAAATGCAGTTACTAAGAAATTTGGTAGATGGGCACCACTGACAACTTTTATAATTATCCAGAAAGATCATATAATATGATCTGCCTCTTGTAAAGGTGAAAAAAGTCCAAATGTCATCCAAAACATGTGGATGAGGAGTTCCCTGGTGGCTCAGTGGACTAAGGATCTGGAATTGTTGGGTCACTGCTGTGGTGTGAGTTCAGTCTCTTGCCCAGGAACTAATGTATGCTGTGGGCACAGCCAAAAACAAACAAAAAACCAAAACCCATGTGAATAAACTTCAACTGCTATCACATTAATAAAAGATGTATTAATTGCATATTTAATCTTTTGATTTTTGTAGATGATTTAGTTCATAGCATTTAATTCTTATTCCCAACAGTCTTAATAAAGTTGTCTACTTTAATGGAAAGCAACAAAACTAAAAGAGAAAGTTATGATTTCTTCTTTGGTTTAATTAAACATACCTATGAAGAGTCAGGCTATTCGAAACATGAGGCTTTTATTAAGTACCTATTACTTACTTGTAGGCATCATGCCCTAATTACAGATGTAAAAAGAAAATGAGAAAATAAATGGAGTTCTGAGCATTGGTGTTATGAGCCTGGCCTGATAAATGAGAGCAAATCTGCAATTATTTGTTCTCAATTCTCATTCTAAACATTCCGGTTACATTTTAAAGCAAGACATATTGCAATTTACCTGCTAATCAAGTGGCATACACATCCTAGTTTTTAAATAAAATAGTGTATTGCCTTTTAAAAAAGCAAACACACAGCTCTGAAATTAAAATAAAAAACACTCGATCGTTCTATTTTTTCCATTGTAGTTGATTTACAGTATTCTGACAATTTCTACATATAGCAAAGTGACCCAGTCATACATATATACATACATTCTTTTTCTCACCACTCAATCATGTACTAATGCTATATAAAATTTGTATTTCTTTCTCTCAGATAAGGAAACACTATAAACTAGAATGTTAGTGACTATTGTTCTATTTTGTTACCATAATGCAAGTGAATTTGCACTGTAGCAATACACTAATTTTATTCCCCCTTCACAGTTTCCACTTAAAAACAAAAACATAAAAAAAAAAAATGAAGAGAACTAAATTTAAAAGAATAACAAATCTAACTTTTGCTTTCAGAGAATTTTAGTTTACAAAGTCCTCTCATGAACATTATTTTTCTTGATGAAGTTAAAAAATGAAATCTTTTGGCAGGATATGAACCTGAGTGTATTAAACCCACTTGATTTGCATTTGATTCCTCTCTTTTTTTAAATTAACTTTTACTGGAGTACAGTTGACTTATAATGTTGTATTAGTTTTGAGTGCTTTGAATCTCTTTTTTTCTGTACATTTTCATTTCCATCCTCTTTTACACATTTTACTATTTTTTGTTGTTGCTGTTTGGTTTTGTTTCGGCCATGCCTGTGGCATGTGGAAGTTCCTGGACCAGGGCTCGAATGCATGCCATAGCATCAACCCAAGCCACTACAGTGATGATACTGGATCCTTAACCTGCTGCACCACAAGAGAACATTTTACTGTTTTAGAAAGTCTTTTCAGTTTTTTATGAACTGCTAGTTTGTTTCCTATCCTTTTTCCTAGGTAGTCATATCAACAGAAATTATTTTTAGGCATTTAAAATGAATTATACAGGAGTTCCCGTTGTGGCGCAGTGGTTAACGAAGAGGTTGCGGGTTCGGCCCTGGCTTTGCTCAGTGGGTTAAAGGATCCGGCGTTGCCATGACCTGTGGTGTAGGTTGCAGACGAGGCTCGGATCCCACGTTGCTGTGGCTCTGGCATAGGCTGGTGGCAACAGCTCCCATTAGACCCTAGCCTGGGAACCTCCATATGCTGCAGGAGCGGCCCAACAAATGGCAAAAAGACAAAAATAATAATAATAATAAAATAAATTATACAAAGGTAGTAATTTCTTATTTATATTATAAAATATATATGCAATTATAAATTTTAAAACAGTATCATTTAAGTAGCTCTTCCTTTATTCCTGATGTTCCAAGTTTCCTTCTACTATTACTTTTTTCACCTGAAGAACTTCTTTTAGCATGCTTTTTAAGTCAGATTTTCTTGATTTTCCCTCATCAAAGAATTACTTTTTCTCTTTCATTATCCCTGAAAGATATTTTTGTTGAACAAAGTATTCTGTGTTGATAGTTCTTTTCTTTCAGCCTTTACATTTGGTTCACCACTTTCTTCTGGCTTCTTATCATTCCTGATGAGAAATTTACATTCATTTAAATAATTATCCTCCACTATATATATGATGATTTTCTTTGGTTGTTTTCAAGACCTTTTTTTTTCTTTGCTATTCAGCAATTTGATTGTTACGTGTCTGAATGCACTGTTTATTTGATTTGTTTGCGGTTCATTGAACTTCTTAGATCTATATATTTATATCTCAATAAAATCAGCCATTGTTTTTTAAAATATTTTCCTGTATCTGTCCCTTTTTCCTCTCCTTAAACTCCTAAGGCATGAATAGTGACCTTTTGATATTGTCCCATAAGTACCTGAGGTTCTGTTCCTTTCATATTTTTAATTTTTTTAATATGATGTTCAGAATGGGAAGTTTCTATAATCAATCTTCAAATTTACTTTTTTCCTCTATCATCTCTATTCATATATTAATTCCTTCTCCTATTCCAGTTAATTTTATTTCTGTTATTGTGATTTTCACTTAAAGAATTTCTAGTGGTTATTCTTTATGACTCCATTTCTTGGCTTAGAACATCTAAAATTTCATTTTTTTTTCCCAAGAAAGTGTGCCCTTTTCCAAGTCTGGTAATTATAGACGTTCTACAAACTTTGTCTGATAATTTAAATTTTTTGATCACCTTGGTGTTGGTGTATGTTGATTTGCTGTTTCCTTGAGAATTGTTTGGATTTTTCTTGTTCTATGTACATCAGTAATCATGGTTTGAGTCACAGGCATTTTGAATACTATATTTTGAGACTCAGGGAACTGTAAAAATTTTCCAGGAAAAAATGATATAGTTTAGTTTTGTTATTTTTGTTTGTTTGTCTTTTGTCTTTTTAGGGCTGCACCTGCAGCATATGGAAGTTCTCAGGCTAGAAGTCAAATTGGAGCTGCAGCTTCTGGTCTAAACCAAGCCACAGCAGCACAGGATCTGAGCCATATCTGTGACCTACACTACAGCTCACGGCAACACTAGATCCTCAACCCACTGAACAAGGCCAGGGATCAAACACTCAAGTCCTCGTGGCTACTAGTCAGGTTTGTTATTGTTGAGCTACCATGGGAACTCCAGTTTTGTTATATTTTAGAAGGCAGTCCACCTGGTACGGTTTAGACTTATTCAAGTTCCAACCTAGATTCTGTGGACACAAAATTCACTCTGGGACCTGGGCTGTGATATATACCATTACTCAGTTCTCCAAATTTTTGATGTACTGATTCTGCCCATCTTCATGCACGTGTAGCTTGAGGATGAGCCACAAAATAATGCAGTGATTTAATGTTTGCCTTTATTCAACTCTATCACTTCTGATGTTCTCTCTCCAGTTTCAGATCCCTAAGGCTGTCCTTTCTGGTGTTCAGGCCAGAGTCAGAGCCTTACCCATACCTGGTGGTCATGTACTTCCTGCAACTGGTAATACTTCTTTCAGAGCAGCAAGAGAAAAGAACATGCATGGCTACCACTTCCTCTACTTGACACAGAGCAAGGAGTATTAAAAAAGGGCTCCTTCACTCCATGGGAGCTGCATTTGAAAGTATGCTAAGATTCAGCATTGTCTGTGCAATAAATGGATGCTAATTGGATATCTATAAAAAATAACCTTGTCCTATAATTTGCACTATACATTTGTATAAGAAAGATGGATGATAGAACTAATTGTGAAAAATGAGCAAGACACTTCTAAAATAAAAGAAAATGAAGGAGTTCCCATTGTGACTCAGGAGGTTACCAATCTGACTTGTATCCATGAGGATGAGGGTTCAGTCCCTGGCCTCACTCATTGGGTTAAGGATCTGGCATTGCTGTGAGCTGTGGTGTAGGTTGTAGACGTAGCTTTGAGCTGGTGTTGCTGTGGCTGTGGCATAGGCTGGCAGCTGTAGCTCCAATTCAACTGATAGCCTGGGGACTTCCATATGCCACAGATGTGGCCCTAAAAAACAAACAAAAAAAAAACTCAAAAAAACAAAAAACAAAAAAATATAGAGAGAGACTATCTCCATGAACCTAGAATGAGCACTTTCTTTAAAAACACATAAAAAGCACTAACCGTAAAGAAAAACAAACTATAACTTCATTAAAAATAAGAATTTCTACTTATTAAAAGATATGCATGAGAGACCAGGTGGGAAGAATAAATCTGTAATGCATGTATATATAATAAAGGACTAATACCCAAAACATGTTATGAATGCCTAGAAATCAAAAAGGAACATATAAGAAGCCAAATATTAAAAAATAATTAAAAGACTTGTCAAGCACCTCAAAAAGAGTAAGGCCAAACAACCAAATGGAAACGTGCTCAATTGCTTGGTCATCATGGAAATGCAAAAATCACACCATAATGACAAACAACTACATTTACGCTAGAGCAAATAAAATTAAAACAGCTGATGATACAAGTGTGAGTGAGAATGTGGAACTGGAACTCTCATTACTGCTAGTGAGAGGGTAAAATTATTACAATTACTTGGAAATATTTTGGGCATTTTCTATTAAAGCCAAATGTATATTTACCCCAATACCCAGCAATTCCACTCCTAGGTATATATGTAATAGAAATGAATGTTTATGCCTACCAAAAGTATATCTAAGAATGTTTTTAGCACTTTTATTCATTGGATAAAAAAAAAGCTGGAAACAACACAAATGGTCATCTACTGCAGAGTAATATAGTTGCAGGAACAGTAAAGGCTGTAATTGTTCATGCCATTATGTCCTCCTGGAACACAGGGCTGGCTCTGTAAGTCCTTTGGCCAAATGACAATATGGTAATAACATGTCTTAAATAGTGGCTTAAAAAGTGCTTGAACATTGGGGCATCCTTCTCTTTTTGTTCTCTGCAATCCTAGGTCTCCTCCTTGGTAAAGTTTGGGATAAATTGCTGAATACTTGGAGTTCCCGTTGTGGCACAGTGGTTAACGAATCCAACTAGGAACGCTGAGGTTGCCGGTTCGGTCCCTGCCCTTGCTCAGTGAGTTAACGATCCGGCGTTGCCGTGAGCTGTGGTGTAGGTCGCAGACGCGGCTTGGATCCCGCGTTGCTGTGGCTCTGGCGTAGGCCGGTGGCTACAGCTCCGATTTGACCCCTAGCCTGGGAGCCTCCATATGCCGCGGGTGCAGCCCAAGAAATAGCAACAACAAC